>NW_026061477.1:300000-453225 GCF_024217435.2 Syngnathus scovelli | reverse complement strand
AACCAAACGTTGCAGGTGGTTATTTCTTCATGCGCAGTGGTCAACGCGGCACTCTCTAGCTGCCAAGAGCACTTTTTAGTATGCGCACCCAACCAGAGTGACGGGAGGAGCACATTTCAGAAAACGTGCTCAGCTCGTCGAGAAAATGCAATTAAAGCAATAAAATTAAAAATGCACCTAAAACCTAAACCAAACGTTGCAGATGGTCATTTCTTCATGCGCAGTGGTCAACGCGGCACTCTCTAGCTGCCAAGAGCACTTTTTACTATGCGCACCCAACCAGAGTGACGGGAGGAGCACATTTCAGAAAACGTGCTCAGCTCGTCGAGAAAATGCGATTTAAGCAATACAATTAAAAATGCACCTAAAACCTAAACCAAACGTTGCAGATGGTCATTTCTTCATGCGCAGTGGTCAACGTGGCACTCTCTAGCTGCCAAGAGCACTTTTTACTATGCACACCCAACCAGAGTGACGGGAGGAGCACATTTCAGAAAACGTGCTCAGCTCGTCGAGAAAATGCGATTTAAGCAATAAAATTAAAGATGCACCTAAAACCTAAACCAAACGTTGCAGGTGGTTATTTCTTCATGCGCAGTGGTCAACGCGGCACTCTCTAGCTGCCAAGAGCACTTTTTACTATGCGCACCCAACCAGAGTGACGGGAGGAGCACATTTCAGAAAACGTGCTCGGCTCGTCGAGAAAATGCGATTTAAGCAATAAAATTAAAAATGCACCCAAAACCTAAACCAAACGTTGCAGGTGGTTATTTCTTCATGCGCAGTGGTCAACGCGGCACTCTCTAGCTGCCAAGAGCACTTTTTACTATGCGCACCCAACCAGAGTGACGGGAGGAGCACATTTCAGAAAACGTGCTCAGCTCGTCGAGAAAATGCGATTTAAGATTTAAAATTAAAAATGCACCTAAAACCTAAACCAAACGTTGGGGGTGGTTATTTCTTCATGTGCAGCAGTCAACGCGGCACTCTCTAGCTGCCAAGAGCACTTTTTACTATGCGCACCCGACCAGAGCGACGGGAGGAGCACATTTCAGAAAACGTGCTCAGCTCGTCGAGAAAATGCGATTTAAGCAATAAAATTAAAAATGCACCTAAAACCTAAACCAAACGTTGCAGGTGGTTATTTCTTCATGCGCAGTGGTCAACGCGGCACTCTCTACCTGCCAAGAGCACTTTTTACTATGCGCACCCAATCAGAGTGACGGGAGGAGCACATTTCAGAAAACGTGCTCAGCTTGTCCAGAAAATGCGATTTAAGCAATAAAATTAAAAATGCACCCAAAACCTAAACCAAACGTTGCAGATGGTCATTTCTTCATGCGCAGTGGTCAACGCGGCACTCTCTAGCTGCCAAGAGCACTTTTTACTATGCGCACCCAACCAGAGTGACGGGAGGAGCACATTTCAGAAAACGTGCTCAGCTCGACGAGAAAATGCGATTTAAGCAATAAAATTAAAAATGCACCCAAAACCTAAACCAAACGTTGCAGGCGGTTATTTCTTCATGCGCAGTGGTCAACGTGGCACTGTCTAGCTGCCAAGAGCACTTTTTACCATGCGCACCCAACCAGAGTGACGGGAGGAGTACATTTCGGAAAACGTGCTCAGCTCGTCGAGAAAATGCGATTTAAGCAATAAAAATAAAAATGCACCCAAAACCTAAACCAAACGTTGCAGGTGGTTATTTCTTCATGCGCAGTGGTCAACGCGGCACTCTCTAGCTGCCAAGAGCACTTTTTACTATGCGCACCCAACCAGAGTGACGGGAGGAGCACATTTCAGAAAACGTGCTCAGCTCGTCGAGAAAATGCGATTTAAGCAATAAAATTAAAAATGCACCTCAAACCTAAACCAAACGTTGGGGGGTGGTTATTTCTTCATGTGCAGCAGTCAACGCAGCACTCTCTAGCTGCCAAGAGCACTTTTTACTATGCGCACCCAATCAGAGTGACGGGAGGAGCACATTTCAGAAAATGTGCTCAGCTCGTCGAGAAAATGCGATTTAAGCAATAAAATTTAAAATGCACCTAAAACCTAAACCAAACGTTGCAGGTGGTTATTTCTTCATGCGCAGTGGCCAACGCGGCACTCTCTAGCTGCCAAGAGCACTTTTTACTATGCGCACCCAACCAGAGTGACGGGAGGAGCACATTTCAGAAAACGTGCTCAGCTCGTCGAGAAAATGCGATTTAAGCAATAAAATTAAAAATGCACCTAAAACCTAAACCAAACGTTGCAGATGGTCATTTCTTCATGAGCAGTGGTCAACGCGGCACTCTCTAGCTGCCAAGAGCACTTTTTACTATGCGCACCCAACCAGAGTGACGGGAGGAGCACATTTCAGAAAACGTGCTCAGCTCGTCCAGAAAATGCGATTTAAGCAATAAAATTAAAAATGCACCCAAAACCTACACCAAACGTTGCAGGTGGTTATTTCTTCATGCGCAGTGGTCAACGCGGCACTCTCTAGCTGCCAAGAGCACTTTTTACTATGCGCACCCAACCAGAGTGACGGGAGGAGCACATTTCAGAAAACGTGCTCAGCTCGTCGAGAAAATGCGATTTAAGCAATAAAATTAAAAATGCACCTAAAACCTAAACCAAACGTTGCAGGTGGTTATTTCTTCATGCGCAGTGGTCAACGCGGCACTCTCTAGCTGCCAAGAGCACTTTTTACTATGCGCACCCAACCAGAGTGACGGGAGGAGCACATTTCAGAAAACGTGCTCAGCTCGTCGAGAAAATGCAATTTAAGCAATAAAATTAAAAATGCACCTAAAACCTAAACCAAACGTTGCAGGTGGTTATTTCTTCATGCGCAGCGGTCAACGCGGCACTATCTAGCTGCCAAGAGCACTTTTTACTATGCGCACCCAACCAGAGTGACGGGAGGAGCACATTTCAGAAAACGTGCTCTGTCACGTGCTGGTGCCACCTGCGACGGGACCACGCCCCCCTGTCAGTGGGATCACCGTCACCTGCCACGGGTTCATGGCCAGCGCTATATCAGCGCCGCCAGCGCAGACCCGAGTGCCAGTCTGTCCCTTGATGCTGCTTCGCTCATCAATCCCGGAGAGAATTGACTCACTTGACTACTCGAAACCCTCGCAGAATCGTTGTCCTCTCCAGCCCGATCGCCGCTCCAGCGCCAACTGTTCCCATCATCCCCTTCAAATAAAGTCCGTCGTTACGCACTTGGCTGTACTGTCCGATCCTTAACAGTACAGACTGGCCAACACGATGCAGTCAGCGAACGACGAGACGGCATTGGGCCGACTGGAGCAAGCCGAGACCGCCATCAGCAGCCTGTCCGCCGACATCCGGAACCTGATCGAGGTTGGTCAGCAACAACAGCTGCAGCAGCAGGAGATGGCCCAAGCCCTCCAGAGACTGTCGGTGGCTGCGTCCCCGGCGGTCACGGCACCCCCGCACCGCCCGTCTGCCGAGGCCAGGAGGCTCGTGGACGTCCCGGAGCCCCGCCTCGGCAACATTGAAAAGTTCAACGGCGATCCCAAGCACGTGAGGGCGTTTGTGACCAACTGTCGCATAATGTTCAGCCTCCAGCCCGTCACGTTTGCGTCAGAATCAGCCAAGGTCGGTTTCGTTCTAACCCACCTCACGGGCGAGGCGCGGCTATGGGGTTTGGCAGAGTATGAACGGATGGCCCCGGCATGCGATTCCTTCGACGCCTTCGCAGAGGAATTGCTCTTCCTGTTCGACCTGGGATCCGCCGCCGAAGACGCCGCCGAGGAACTGGCGACGCTGCGTCAGGGTAGCCGATCGGTCGCGGAGTACGCCCTTAAATTCCAGACGTTGGCCGGCAGCAGCGGATGGAACGCGCCAGCGCTCGTCAGCACGTTCCTAAATGGCCTCGCGGATTATATGAAGGACGAACTGGTGTCGTACGATCGCCCGCGAACCCTGAGGGGCGCGATGGACTTGGCGGCCCGAGTAGACCGGCGGATCCGGACGCGGCGGCGCGATCGGGAGAGGAGGTCCCCGCGGAATCCGCGTGGCCACATTCCTCCGTCTGCTGGGGACCCGCCCACCACTCCACCCGCCGAGCCCATGGATCTGGGAGGGGCTCGGGTCTCCTCGGAGGAGCACCGTCGACGCCTCTCGCGGGGCTTGTGTTTTTACGGTGGGGAGGGGGGGCCATCGGGTGGCGGGGTGCCCGCTAAAAGGCCGGAGCTCACGCGGCGTCGGGGGATCCGCGTGAGCTCGACCGGCACCGGCTCTCCCAGTCCCAGCACGCTCACGCTGCAGGCACGTGTCCAGCTTGCGGGGGGCGACCAGAACGTGGCAGCCTTGGTGGATTCCGGCGCGGAGGGGAACATCATGGACATTAGCCTGGCGCGTCGGTGGGGTGTCGGCTTCCTCCCTCTGAGCCCGCCCATTCCCGCGCGTGCCATTGATGGCCGCCTGATTGGCGAGGTGGCGTTCGTGACAGAACCGGTTAAGGTACTGCTCTCCGGCAATCACCACGAGACCATCCAGTTTTTTCTTCTTTCCCTCCCAGGACAGCAGCTCATCCTGGGGCACCCTTGGTTGCGGCAGCACAACCCGGTGCTGGACTGGGAGGTGGGGGTTGTACGGCAGTGGAGCGAACGCTGCCATCGAGTGTGCCTGAAGGCGGCCACTAGCCCACTCGGCAGAGCCCCGCCCAGGTACAGTCCCGACATCTCCAATGTCCCAGCAGTTTATCACGAACTCAAGGAGGTTTTTAGTAAAGCCAGGGCCGCTTCTCTTCCCCCACACCGGCCCTACGATTGCGCCATCGACCTGTTGCCCGGCACCTTCCCTCCCAAGGGGCGCGTCTACTCCCTGTCCGCTCCTGAGCGCCGGGCTATGGAGGAGTACATCCGGGAGTCCCTGGCAGCCGGCATCATACGGCCGTCCTCTTCACCTGCGGGAGCGGGGTTTTTCTTCGTGAAGAAGAAGGAGGGCACGCTCCGTCCGTGTATCGACTACCGGGGAATAAACGCAATCACCGTAAAGAACCGATACCCTCTGCCTCTTCTTTCTTCCGCCTTTGAGAGCCTTCAGGGTGCCACCATCTTCACCAAGCTGGATCTTCGCAACGCCTACCACCTGATCCGCATCCGGGAGGGAGACGAGTGGAAGACGGCTTTCAACACCCCGAGCGGACACTACGAGTACTTGGTGGTTCCGTTTGGGCTCACCAACGCCCCAGCAGTTTTCCAGTCACTGATAAACGACGTGTTACGAGACATGCTGGACAAATTTGTGTTCGTTTATTTGGACGACATCCTCATCTTCTCCCGCTCGCTTCCTGAACACATCAAGCATGTCCGGGCGGTGCTGCGACGCCTCCTAGAGAATTCGCTCTACGTGAAGGCAGAGAAGTGCGAGTTCCACACCTCCTCTGTCAAATTCCTCGGCTACGTGGTGCGTGAGGGATCCATCGAAATGGACCCTGGGAAGGTGGAGGCGGTCACGTCATGGCCTGTTCCCGAGACACGCAGGCGGCTGCAACAATTCTTAGGTTTCGCGAACTTTTATCGCCGTTTTATCCGTGGGTACAGCACGGCGGCCGCGCCACTCACCGCCCTTACCAGCCCCGCCTCTCCATACAAATGGACAGAACGGGCAGAACAAGCATTTCAGGAGCTTAAGCGGAGGTTCACATCCGCTCCCATCCTTAGAGTTCCCGATCCCGACAGACAGTTCGTGGTCGAAGTGGACGCCTCGGACGTGGGTGTCGGGGCGGTGTTGTCTCAACGCAGCCGCCAAGACGATCGTCTCCATCCGTGCACCTTCTTTTCTCGCCGTTTGTCAGCCTCAGAACGGAACTATGACATCGGTAATCGGGAGCTCCTCGCCGTCAAGTTGGCTTTGGAGGAGTGGCGACATTGGCTGGAGGGCGCCACCACTCCGTTCATTGTCTGGACCGACCACCGCAACTTGGAGTATCTGAGATCGGCCAAGAGACTGAACGCGAGACAGGCACGGTGGGCTCTGTTCTTTGACCGGTTTGAGTTCTCTCTTTCCTACAGACCGGGTTCCCGTAACGCGAAGGCGGACGCCCTGTCGCGTTTGTTTCCTGGTGGGGAGGAGGGACAGGGTCCGCCTCCCACTATCCTCCCGAGCTCGGTTCGGGTGGCGGCTCTTACATGGGAGATCGAACGCCAAGTGGAAGCCGCATCACGCGATCAACCCGGCCCCAGCAACTGCCCGGAGGGTCGCCTGTTCGTCCCGGAAGGCCTGCGATCGGCCGTGCTGCAATGGGCGCACGACTCACGCCTGGCCTGTCATCCCGGCGCTGCACGCACGAGGTACGTGGTGGCACAGCGTTTCTGGTGGCCCACCTGGCAAGTGGACACCAGCGACTACGTCAGAGCCTGCTCAATCTGTAACCGCTACAAGACGCCTACTCGTCCTCCGGCTGGGCTGCTTCAACCCTTGCCGGTTCCCCAGCGTCCCTGGTCTCACCTGTCGATCGACTTTGTCACGGGCCTCCCCCCCTCAGAGGGAAACACGGTGGTCCTCACGGTGGTAGACCGTTTTAGCAAGATGACGCATTTCATCCCTCTGCCTAGGCTCCCATCTGCAAAGCAGACAGCGTCCATCATGGTGCGGGAGGTGTTTCGTCACCACGGTCTCCCACGAGACATCGTGTCAGACCGAGGACCTCAATTCGCTTCCGCCTTCTGGACGGAGTTCTGCCGACTCCTCGGCGCCACGGCCAGCCTCTCCTCGGGGTTTCACCCTCAGTCCAACGGTCAAGCGGAGCGCCTGAACCAGGAACTGGGCAGGTCTCTCCGATGCATGGCCGCCGGAGACCAGCGCGGGTGGGTACAACAGCTTCCCTGGGTAGAGTACGCTCACAATTCCCTTCCCAGCTCGGCCACGGGACTTTCGCCTTTCCACTGCGTCTTCGGGTACCAGCCACCCTTGTTCGCCCACCAGGAGCGTGGTGCGGCGTGCCCGTCGGCCCAGGCTTGTGTCCGCCGTTGTCATCGTGCCTGGGCGAGGGGCCGGGCCACTCTTCTCCGCTCTGTTTCAGGCTACGCCCGCCAGGCGAACAAGCACCGGACGCCGGCTCCGGAGTACAGAGTGGGGCAGCGTGTGTGGCTCTCGACGCGGGATTTGCCGCTGCGAGCGGGATCCCGCGAACTGGCGCCCCGCTTTGTTGGACCGTTCCCTATCCAGAAGGTGATTGGCCCGGCCGCAGTCCGCCTGCTCCTTCCAGACTCCATGAAGGTTCATCCCACGTTCCACGTGTCCCGTGTGCGGCCCATCCATGAAAGCGCGTTGGTGCCGGCGCCCGTTCCGCCGCCGCCGCCCCAGCTCGTCGATGGGGGCCCGGCTTACGCTGTCCGCTCCCTGCTCCGATCGCGGCGGCGTGGTCGGGGCCTACAATACCTCGTGGACTGGGAGGGTTATGACGACGCGCACCGCTCCTGGATTCCGAGCCGCTGGATACTCGACCGTTCGCTCATCACGGAGTTCCATCGCTGTCATCCGGACCAACCGGGTCCTCGGCGCGGGCGCCCGAGGAGGGACGGGGGGGACCAGGGGTGAGGGTCCAGGGTGGTCTTGCCCACTGGTACCGGGGTCTTCTGCCCCCGCGCCCGTCGATCCTGCGTCTGGCGAGGTGTCGGACGTTTCAGCGGTGTGCTGACCCCTCCACCTGGCCACCCGGGGTAGTGCCTTCCTTTTAGTTTTTTTTTGTTTTGTTATTTTCGGTTCCTGGGGACGTCGGGAGCCGTCCCTTGTGGGGGGGGTTCTGTCACGTGCTGGTGCCACCTGCGACGGGACCACGCCCCCCTGTCAGTGGGATCACCGTCACCTGCCACGGGTTCATGGCCAGCGCTATATCAGCGCCGCCAGCGCAGACCCGAGTGCCAGTCTGTCCCTTGATGCTGCTTCGCTCATCAATCCCGGAGAGAATTGACTCACTTGACTACTCGAAACCCTCGCAGAATCGTTGTCCTCTCCAGCCCGATCGCCGCTCCAGCGCCAGCTGTTCCCATCATCCCCTTCAAATAAAGTCCGTCGTTACGCACTTGGCTGTACTGTCCGATCCTTAACATGCTCAGCTCGTCGAGAAAATGCGATTTAAGCAATAAAATTAAAAATGCACCTAAAACCTAAACCAAACGTTGCAGGTGGTTATTTCTTCATGCGCAGTGGTAAACGCGGCACTCTCTAGCTGCCAAGAGCACTTTTTACTATGCGCACCCAACCAGAGTGACGGGAGTAGCACATTTCAGAAAACGTGCTCAGCTCGTCGAGAAAATGCCATTTAAGCAATAAAATTAAAAATGCACCTAAAACCTAAACCAAACGTTGCAGGTGGTTATTTCTTCATGCGCAGTGGTAAACGCGGCACTCTCTAGCTGCCAAGAGCACTTTTTACTATGCGCACCCAACCAGAGTGACGGGAGGAGCACATTTCAGAAAACGTGCTCAGCTCGTCGAGAAAATGCGATTTAAGCAATAAAATTAAAAAGGCACCTAAAACCTAAACCAAACGTTGCAGATGGTCATTTCTTCATGCGCAGTGGTCAACGCGGCACTCTCTAGCTGCCAAGAGCACTTTTTACTATGCGCACCCAACCAGAGTGACGGGAGGAGCACATTTCAGAAAACGTGCTCAGCTCGTCGAGAAAATACGATTTAAGCAATAAAATTAAAAATGCACCTAAAACCTAAACCAAACGTTGCAGATGGTCATTTCTTCATGCGCAGTGGTCAACGCGGCACTCTCTAGCTGCCAAGAGCACTTTTTACTATGCGCACCCAACCAGAGTGACGGGAGGAGCACATGTCAGAACGAGCTCAGCTCGTCGAGAAAATGCGATTTAAGCAATAAAATTAAAAATGCACCTAAAACCTAAACCAAACGTTGCAGATGGTCATTTCTTCATGCGCAGTGGTCAATGCGGCACTCTCTAGCTGCCAAGAGCACTTTTTACTATGCGCACCCAACCAGAGTGACGGGAGAAGCACATTTCAGAAAACGTGCTCAGCTCGTCCAGAAAATGCGATTTAAGCAATAAAATTAAAAATGCACCCAAAACCTAAACCAAACGTTGCAGGTGGTTATTTCTTCATGCGCAGTGGTCAACGCGGCACTCTCTAGCTGCCAAGAGCACTTTTTACTATGCGCACCCAACCAGAGTGACGGGAGGAGCACATTTCAGAAAACGTGCTCAGCTCGTCGAGAAAATGCGATTTAAGCAATAAAATTAAAAATGCACCTAAAACCTAAACCAAACATTGCAGGTGGTTATTTCTTCATGCGCAGTGGCCAACGCGGCACTCTCTAGCTGCCAAGAGCACTTTTTACTATGCGCACCCAACCAGAGTGACGGGAGGAGAACATTTCAGAAAACGTGCTCAGCTCGTCGAGAAAATGCGATTTAAGCAATAAAATTAAAAATGCACCTAAAACCTAAACCAAACGTTGCAGATGGTCATTTCTTCATGCGCAGTGGTCAACGCGGCACTCTCTAGCTGCCAAGAGCACTTTTTACTATGCGCACCCAACCAGAGTGACGGGAGGAGCACATTTCAGAAAACGTGCTCAGCTCGTCCAGAAAATGCGATTTAAGCAATAAAATTAAAAATGCACCCAAAACCTAAACCAAACGTTGCAGGTGGTTATTTCTTCATGCGCAGTGGTCAACGCGGCACTCTCTAGCTGCCAAGAGCACTTTTTACTATGCGCACCCAACCAGAGTGACGGGAGGAGCACATTTCAGAAAACGTGCTCAGCTCGTCGAGAAAATGCGATTTAAGCAATAAAATTAAAAATGCACCTAAAACCTAAACCAAACGTTGCAGGTGGTTATTTCTTCATGCGCAGTGGTAAACGCGGCACTCTCTAGCTGCCAAGAGCACTTTTTACTATGCGCACCCAACCAGAGTGACGGGAGGAGCACATTTCAGAAAACGTGCTCAGCTCGTCGAGAAAATGCCATTTAAGCAATAAAATTAAAAATGCACCTAAAACCTAAACCAAACGTTGCAGGTGGTTATTTCTTCATGCGCAGTGGTCAACGCGGCGCTCTCTAGCTGCCAAGAGCACTTTTTACTATGCGCACCCAACCAGTGTGACGGGAGGAGCACATTTCAGAAAACGTGCTCACCTCGTCGAGAAAATGCGATTTAAGCAATAAAATTAAAAAGGCACCTAAAACCTAAACCAAACGTTGCAGATGGTCATTTCTTTATGCGCAGTGGTCAACGCGGCACTCTCTAGCTGCCAAGAGCACTTTTTACTATGCGCACCCAACCAGAGTGACGGGAGGATCACATTTCAGAAAACGTGCTCAGCTCGTCGAGAAAATGCGATTTAAGCAATAAAATTAAAAATGCACCTAAAACCTAAACCAAACTTGCAGGTGGTTATTTCTTCATGTGCAGTGGTCAACGCGGCACTCTCTAGCTGCCAAGAGCACGTTTTACTATGCGCACCCAACCAGAGTGACGGGAGGAGCACATTTCAGAAAACGTGCTCAGCTCGTCGAGAAAATGCGATTTAAGCAATAAAATTAAAAATGCACCTAAAACCTAAACCAAACGTTGCAGGCTGTTATTTCTTCATGCGCAGTGGTCAACGCGGCACTCTCTAGCTGCCAAGAGCACTTTTTACTATGCGCACCCAACCAGAGTGACGGGAGGAGCACATTTCAGAAAACGTGCTCAGCTCGTCGAGAAAATGCGATTTAAGCAATAAAATTAAAAATGCACCCAAAACCTAAACCAAACTTTGCAGATGGTCATTTCTAAATGCGCAGTGGTCAACGCGGCACTCTCTAGCTGCCAAGAGCACTTTTTACTATGCGCACCCAACCAGAGTGACGGGAGGAGCACATTTCAGAAAACGTGCTCAGCTCGTCGAGAAAATGCGATTTAAGCAATAAAATTAAAAATGCACCTAAAACCTAAACCAAACGTTGCAGGTGGTTATTTCTTCATGCGCAGTGGTAAACGCGGCACTCTCTAGCTGCCAAGAGCACTTTTTACTATGCGCACCCAACCAGAGTGACGGGAGGAGCACATTTCAGAAAACGTGCTCAGCTCGTCGAGAAAATGCCATTTAAGCAATAAAATTAAAAATGCACCTAAAACCTAAACCAAACGTTGCAGGTGGTTATTTCTTCATGCGCAGTGGTCAACGCGGCGCTCTCTAGCTGCCAAGAGCACTTTTTACTATGCGCACCCAACCAGTGTGACGGGAGGAGCACATTTCAGAAAACGTGCTCACCTCGTCGAGAAAATGCGATTTAAGCAATAAAATTAAAAAGGCACCTAAAACCTAAACCAAACGTTGCAGATGGTCATTTCTTTATGCGCAGTGGTCAACGCGGCACTCTCTAGCTGCCAAGAGCACTTTTTACTATGCGCACCCAACCAGAGTGACGGGAGGATCACATTTCAGAAAACGTGCTCAGCTCGTCGAGAAAATGCGATTTAAGCAATAAAATTAAAAATGCACCTAAAACCTAAACCAAACTTGCAGGTGGTTATTTCTTCATGTGCAGTGGTCAACGCGGCACTCTCTAGCTGCCAAGAGCACGTTTTACTATGCGCACCCAACCAGAGTGACGGGAGGAGCACATTTCAGAAAACGTGTTCAGCTCGTCGAGAAAATGCGATTTAAGCAATAAAATTAAAAATGCACCTAAAACCTAAACCAAACGTTGCAGGCTGTTATTTCTTCATGCGCAGTGGTCAACGCGGCACTCTCTAGCTGCCAAGAGCACTTTTTACTATGCGCACCCAACCAGAGTGACGGGAGGAGCACATTTCAGAAAACGTGCTCAGCTCGTCGAGAAAATGCGATTTAAGCAATAAAATTAAAAATGCACCCAAAACCTAAACCAAACTTTGCAGATGGTCATTTCTAAATGCGCAGTGGTCAACGCGGCACTCTCTAGCTGCCAAGAGCACTTTTTACTATGCGCGCCCAACAAGAGTGACGGGAGGAGCACATTTCAGAAAACGTGCTCAGCTCGTCGAGAAAATGCGATTTAAGCAATAAAATTAAAAAGGCACCTAAAACCTAAACCAAACGTTGCAGATGGTCATTTCTTTATGCGCAGTGGTCAACGCGGCACTCTCTAGCTGCCAAGAGCACTTTTTACTATGCGCACCCAACCAGAGTGACGGGAGGATCACATTTCAGAAAACGTGCTCAGCTCGTCCAGAAAATGCGATTTAAGCAATGAAATTAAAAATGCACCCAAAACCTAAACCAAACGATGCAGGTGGTTATTTCTTCATGCGCAGTGGTCAACGCGGCACTCTCTAGCTGCCAAGAGCACTTTTTACTATGCGCACCCAACCAGAGTGACGGGAGGAGCACATTTCAGAAAACGTGCTCAGCTCGTCGAGAAAATGCGATTTAAGCAATAAAATTAAAAATGCACCTAAAACCTAAACCAAACGTTGCAGGTGGTTATTTCTTCATGCGCAGTGGTCAATGCGGCACTCTCTAGCTGCCAAGAGCACTTTTTACTATGCGCGCCCAACAAGAGTGACGGGAGGAGCACATTTCAGAAAACGTGCTCAGCTCGTCGAGAAAATGCGATTTAAGCAATAAAATTAAAAATGCACCTAAAACCTAAACCAAACGTTGCAGGTGGTTATTTCTTCATGCGCAGTGGTCAACGCGGCACTCTCTAGCTGCCAAGAGCACTTTTTTACTATGCACACCCAACCAGAGTGACGGGAGGAGCACATTTCAGAAAACGTGCTCAGCTCGTCGAGAAAATGCGATTTAAGCAATAAAATTAAAAATGCACCTAAAACCTAAACCAAACGTTGCAGGCTGTTATTTCTTCATGCGCCGTGGTCAACGCGGCACTCTCTAGCTGCCAAGAGCACTTTTTACTATGCGCACCCAACCAGAGTGACGGGAGGAGCACATTTCAGAAAACGTGCTCAGCTCGTCGAGAAAATGCGATTTAAGCAATAAAATTAAAAATGCGCCCAAAACCTAAACCAAACTTTGCAGATGGTCATTTCTAAATGCGCAGTGGTCAACGCGGCACTCTCTAGCTGCCAAGAGCACTTTTTACTATGCGCACCCAACCAGAGTGACGGGAGGAGCACATTACAGAAAACGTGCTCAGCTCGACGAGAAAATGCGATTTAAGCAATAAATTTAAAAATGCACCCAAAACCTAAACCAAACGTTGCAGGCGGTTATTTCTTCATGCGCAGTGGTCAACGCGGCACTCTCTAGCTGCCAAGAGCACCTTTTACCATGCGCACCCAACCAGAGTGACGGGAGGAGCACATTTCAGAAAACGTGCTCAGCTCGTCGAGAAAATGCGATTTAAGCAATAAAATTAAAAATGCACCTAAAACCTAAACCAAACGTTGCAGGTGGTTATTTCTTCATGCGCAGCAGTCAACGCGGCACTCTCTAGCTGCCAAGAGCACTTTTTACTATGCGCACCCAACCAGAGTGACGGGAGGAGCACGTTTCAGAAAACGTGCTCAGCTCGTCGAGAAAATGCGATTTAAGCAATAAAATTAAAAATGCACCCAAAACCTAAACCAAACGTTGCAGATGGTCATTTCTTCATGCGCAGTGGTCAACGCGGCAATCTCTAGCTGCCAAGAGCACTTTTTTACTATGCGCACCCAACCAGAGTGACGGAAGGAGCACATTTCAGAAAACGTGCTCAGCTCGACGAGAAAATGCGATTTAAGCAATAAAATTAAAAATGCACCCAAAACCTAAACCAAACGTTGCAGGTGGTTATTTCTTCATGCGCAGCAGTCAACGCGGCACTCTCTAGCTGCCAAGAGCACTTTTTACTATGCGCACCCAACCAGAGTGACGGGAGGAGCACGTTTCAGAAAACGTGCTCAGCTCGTCGAGAAAATGCGATTTAAGCAATAAAATTAAAAATGCACCCAAAACCTAAACCAAACGTTGCAGATGGTAATTTCTTCATGCGCAGCAGTCAACGCGGCAATCTCTAGCTGCCAAGAGCACTTTTTTACTATGCGCACCCAACCAGAGTGACGGAAGGAGCACATTTCAGAAAACGTGCTCAGCTCGACGAGAAAATGCGATTTAAGCAATAAAATTAAAAATGCACCCAAAACCTAAACCAAACGTTGCAGGTCGTTATTTCTTCATGCGCAGTGGTCAACGCGGCACTCTCTAGCTGCCAAGAGCACTTTTTACTATGCGCACCCAACCAGAGTGACGGGAGGAGCACATTTCAGAAAACGTGCTCAGCTCGACGAGAAAATGCGATTTAAGCAATAAAATTAAAAATGCACCCAAAACCTAAACCAAACGTTGCAGGTGGTTATTTCTTCATGCGCAGTAGTCAACGCGGAACTCTCTAGCTGCCAAGAGCACTTTTTACTATGCACACCCAACCAGAGTGACGGGAGGAGCACATTTCAGAAAACGTGCTCAGCTCGTCGAGAAAATGCGATTTAAGCAATAACATTAAAAATGCACCTAAAACCTAAACCAAACGTTGCAGGTGGTTATTTCTTCATGCGCAATGGTCAACGCGACACTCTCTAGCTGCCAAGAGCACTTTTTACTATGCGCACCCAACCAGAGTGACGGGAGGAGCACATGTCAGAAAACGTGCTCAGCTCGTCGAGAAAATGCGATTTAAGCAATAAAATTAAAAATGCACCTAAAACCTAAACCAAACTTTGCAGATGGTCATTTCTTCATGCGCAGTGGTCAATGCGGGACTCTCTAGCTCCCAAGAGCACTTTTTACTATGCACACCCAACCAGAGTGACGGGAGGAGCACGTTTCAGAAAACGTGCTCAGCTCGTCGAGAAAATGCGATTTAAGCAATAAAATTAAAAATGCACCCAAAACCTAAACCAAACGTTGCAGATGGTCATTTCTTCATTCGCAGTGGTCAACGCGGCACTCTCTAGCTGCCAAGAGCACTTTTTACTATGCGCACCCAACCAGAGTGACGGGAGGAGCATATTTCAGAAAACGTGCTCAGCTCGACGAGAAAATGCGATTTAAGCAATAAAATTAAAAATGCACCCAAAACCTAAACCAAACGTTGCAGCTGGTCATTTCTTCATGCGCAGTGGTCAACGCGGCACTCTCTAGCTGCCAAGAGCACTTTTTACTATGCGCACGCAACCAGAGTGACGGGAAGAGCACATTTCAGAAAACGTGCTCAGCTCGACGAGAAAATGCGATTTAAGCAATAAAATTAAAAATGCAACCAAAACCTAAACTAAACGTTGCAGGTGGTTATTTCTTCATGCGCAGTGGTCAACGCGGCACTCTCTAGCTGCCAAGAGTACTTTTTACTATGCGCACCCAACCAGAGTGACGGGAGGAGCACATTTCAGAAAACGTGCTCACCTCGTCGAGAAAATGCGATTTAAGCAATAAAATTAAAAATGCACCTAAAACCTAAACCAAACGTTGGGGGTGGTTATTTCTTCATGTGCAGCAGTCAACGCGGCACTCTCTAGCTGCCAAGAGCACTTTTTACTATGCGCACCCGACCAGAGTGACGGGAGGAGCACATTTCAGAAAACGTGCTCAGCTCGTCGAGAAAATGCGATTTAAGCAATAAAATTAAAAATGCACCTAAAACCTAAACCAAACGTTGCAGGTGGTTATTTCTTCATGCGCAGTAGTCAACGCGGCACTCTCTAGCTGCCAATAGCACTTTTTAGTATGCGCACCCAACCAGAGTGACGGGAGGAGCACATTTCAGAAAACGTGCTCAGCTCGTCGAGAAAATGCGATTTAAGAAATAAAATTAAAAATGCACCTAAAACCTAAACCAAACGTTGCAGATGGTCATTTTTTCATGCGCAGTGGTCAACGCGGCACTCTCTAGCTGCCAAGAGCACTTTTTACTATGCGCACCCAACCAGAGTGACGGGAGGAGCACATTTCAGAAAACGTGCTCAGCTCGTCCAGAAAATGCGATTTAAGCAATAAAATTAAAAATGCACCCAAAACCTAAACCAAACGTTGCAGGTGGTTATTTCTTCATGCGCAGTGGTCAACGCGGCACTCTCTAGCTGCCAAGAGCACTTTTTACTATGCGCACCCAACAAGAGTGACGGGAGGAGCACATTTCAGAAAACGTGCTCAGCTCGTCGAGAAAATGCGATTTAAGCAATAAAATTAAAAATGCACCTAAAACCTAAACCAAACGTTGCAGGTGGTTATTTCTTCATGCGCAGTGGCCAACGCGGCACTCTCTAGCTGCCAAGAGCACTTTTTACTATGCGCAGCCAACCAGAGTGACGGGAGGAGCACATTTCAGAAAACGTGCTCAGCTCGTCGAGAAAATGCGATTCAAGCAATAAAATTAAAAATGCACCTAAAACCTAAACCAAACGTTGCAGGTGGTTATTTCTTCATGGGCAGTGGTCAACGCGGCACTCTCTAGCTGCCAAGAGCACTTTTTACTATGCGCACCCAACCAGAGTGACGGGAGGAGCACATTTCAGAAAACGTGCTCATCTCGTCGAGAAAATGCTATTTAAGCAATAAAATTAAAAATGCACCTAAAACCTAAACCAAACGTTGCAGTTGGTTATTTCTTCATGTGCAGCCGTCAACGCGGCACTCTCTAGCTGCCAAGAGCACTTCTTACTATGCGCAGCCAACCAGAGTGACGGGAGGAGCACATTTCAGAAAACGTGCTCAGCTCGTCGAGAAAATGCGATTTAAGCAATAAAATTAAAAATGCACCTAAAACCTAAACCAAACGTTGCAGGTGGTTATTTCTTCATGCGCAGCCGTCAACGCGGCACTCTCTAGCTGCCAAGAGCACTTTTTACTATGCGCAGCCAACCAGAGTGACGGGAGGAGCACATTTCAGAAAACGTGCTCAGCTCGTCGAGAAAATGCGATTTAAGCAATAAAATTAAAAATGCACCTAAAACCTAAACCAAACGTTGCAGGTGGTTATTTCTTCATGCGCAGCATGTTAAGGATCGGACAGTACAGCCAAGTGCGTAACGACGGACTTTATTTGAAGGGGATGATGGGAACAGCTGGCGCTGGAGCGGCGATCGGGCTGGAGAGGACAACGATTCTGCGAGGGTTTCGAGTAGTCAAGTGAGTCAATTCTCTCCGGGAATGATGAGCGAAGCAGCATCAAGGGACAGACTGGCACTCGGGTCTGCGCTGGCAGCGCTGATATAGCGCTGTCCATGAACCCGTGGCAGGTGACGGTGATCCCACTGACAGGGGGGCGTGGTCCCGTCGCAGGTGGCACCAGCACGTGACAGAACCCCCCCCCACAAGGGACGGCTCCCGACGTCCCCAGGAACCGAAAATAACAAAACAAAAAAAAACTAAAAGGAAGGCACTACCCCGGGTGGCCAGGTGGAGGGGTCAGCACACCGCTGAAACGTCCGACACCTCGCCAGACGCAGGATCGACGGGCGCGGGGGCAGAAGACCCCGGTACCAGTGGGCAAGACCACCCTGGACCCTCACCCCTGGTCCCCCCCGTCCCTCCTCGGGCGCCCGCGCCGAGGACCCGGTTGGTCCGGATGACAGCGATGGAACTCCGTGATGAGCGAACGGTCGAGTATCCAGCGGCTCGGAATCCAGGAGCGGTGCGCGTCGTCATAACCCTCCCAGTCCACGAGGTATTGTAGGCCCCGACCACGCCGCCGCGATCGGAGCAGGGAGCGGACAGCGTAAGCCGGGCCCCCATCGACGAGCTGGGGCGGCGGCGGCGGAACGGGCGCCGGCGCCAACGCGCTTTCATGGATGGGCCGCACACGGGACACGTGGAACGTGGGATGAACCTTCATGGAGTCTGGAAGGAGCAGACGGACTGCGGCCGGGCCAATCACCCTCTGGATAGGGAACAATCCAACAAAGCGGGGCGCCAGTTTGCGGGATCCCGCTCGCAGCGGCAAATCCCGCGTCGAGAGCCACACACGCTGCCCCACTCTGTACTCCGGAGCCGGCGTCCGGTGCTTGTTCGCCTGGCGGGCGTAGCCTGAAACAGAGCGGAGAAGAGTGGCCCGGCCCCTCGCCCAGGCACGATGACAACGGCGGACACAAGCCTGGGCCGACGGGCACGCCGCACCACGCTCCTGGTGGGCGAACAAGGGTGGCTGGTACCCGAAGACGCAGTGGAAAGGCGAAAGTCCCGTGGCCGAGCTGGGAAGGGAATTGTGAGCGTACTCTACCCAGGGAAGCTGTTGTACCCACCCGCGCTGGTCTCCGGCGGCCATGCATCGGAGAGACCTGCCCAGTTCCTGGTTCAGGCGCTCCGCTTGACCGTTGGACTGAGGGTGAAACCCCGAGGAGAGGCTGGCCGTGGCGCCGAGGAGTCGGCAGAACTCCGTCCAGAAGGTGGAGGCGAATTGAGGTCCTCGGTCTGACACGATGTCTCGTGGGAGACCGTGGTGACGAAACACCTCCCGCACCATGATGGACGCTGTCTGCTTTGCAGATGGGAGCCTAGGCAGAGGGATGAAATGCGTCATCTTGCTAAAACGGTCTACCACCGTGAGGACCACCGTGATTCCCTCTGAGGGGGGGAGGCCCGTGACAAAGTCGATCGACAGGTGAGACCAGGGACGCTGGGGAACCGGCAAGGGTTGAAGCAGCCCGGCCGGAGGACGAGTAGGCGTCTTGTAGCGGTTACAGATTGAGCAGGCTCTGACGTAGTCGCTGGTGTCCACTTGCCAGGTGGGCCACCAGAAACGCTGTGCCACCACGTACCTCGTGCGTGCAGCGCCGGGATGACAGGCCAGGCGTGAGTCGTGCGCCCATTGCAGCACGGCCGATCGCAGGCCTTCAGGGACGAACAGGCGACCCTCCGGGCAGTTGCTAGGGCCGGGTTGATCGCGTGATGCGGCTTCCACTTGGCGTTCGATCTCCCATGTAAGAGCCGCCACCCGAACCGAGCTCGGGAGGATAGTGGGAGGCGGACCCTGTCCCTCCTCCCCACCAGGAAACAAACGCGACAGGGCGTCCGCCTTCGCGTTACGGGAACCCGGTCTGTAAGAAAGAGAGAACTCAAACCGGTCAAAGAACAGAGCCCACCGTGCCTGTCTCGCGTTCAGTCTCTTGGCCGATCTCAGATACTCCAAGTTGCGGTGGTCGGTCCAGACAATGAACGGAGTGGTGGCGCCCTCCAGCCAATGTCGCCACTCCTCCAAAGCCAACTTGACGGCGAGGAGCTCCCGATTACCGATGTCATAGTTCCGTTCTGAGGCTGACAAACGGCGAGAAAAGAAGGCGCACGGATGGAGACGATCGTCTTGGCGGCTGCGTTGAGACAACACCGCCCCGACACCCACGTTCGAGGCGTCCACTTCGACCACGAACTGTCTGTCGGGATCGGGAACTCTGAGGATGGGAGCGGATGTGAACCTCCTCTTAAGCTCCTGAAATGCTTGTTCTGCCCGTTCTGTCCATTTGTATGGAGAGGCGGGGCTGGTAAGGGCGGTGAGTGGCGCGGCCGCCGTGCTGTATCCACGGATAAAACGGCGATAAAAGTTCGCGAAACCTAAGAATTGTTGCAGCCGCTTGCGTGTCTCGGGAACACGCCATGACGTGACCGCCTCCACCTTCCCAGGGTCCATTTCGATGGATCCCTCACGCACCACGTAGCCGAGGAATTTGACAGAGGAGGTGTGGAACTCGCACTTCTCTGCCTTCACGTAGAGCGAATTCTCTAGGAGGCGTCGCAGCACCGCCCGAACATGCTTGATGTGTTCAGGAAGCGAGCGGGAGAAGATGAGGATGTTGTCCAAATAAACGAACACAAATTTGTCCAGCATGTCTCGTAACACGTCGTTTATCAGTGACTGGAAAACTGCTGGGGCGTTGGTGAGCCCAAACGGAACCACCAAGTACTCGTAGTGTCCGCTCGGGGTGTTGAAAGCCGTCTTCCACTCGTCTCCCTCCCGGATGCGGATCAGGTGGTAGGCGTTGCGAAGATCCAGCTTGGTGAAGATGGTGGCACCCTGAAGGCTCTCAAAGGCGGAAGAAAGAAGAGGCAGAGGGTATCGGTTCTTTACGGTGATTGTGTTTATTCCCCGGTAGTCGATACACGGACGGAGCGTGCCCTCCTTCTTCTTCACGAAGAAAAACCCCGCTCCCGCAGGTGAAGAGGACGGCCGTATGATGCCGGCTGCCAGGGACTCCCGGATGTACTCCTCCATAGCCCGGCGCTCAGGAGCGGACAGGGAGTAGACGCGCCCCTTGGGAGGGAAGGTGCCGGGCAACAGGTCGATGGCGCAATCGTAGGACCGGTGTGGAGGAAGAGAAGCGGCCCTGGCTTTACTAAAAACCTCCTTGAGTTCGTGATAAACTGCTGGGACATTGGAGATGTCGGGACTGTACCTGGGCGGGGCTCTGCCGAGTGGGCTGGTGGCCGCCTTCAGGCACACTCGATGGCAGCGTTCGCTCCACTGCCGTACAACCCCCACCTCCCAGTCCAGCACCGGGTTGTGCTGCCGCAACCAAGGGTGCCCCAGGATGAGCTGCTGTCCTGGGAGGGAAAGAAGAAAAAACTGGATGGTCTCGTGGTGATTGCCGGAGAGCAGTACCTTAACCGGTTCTGTCACGAACGCCACCTCGCCAATCAGGCGGCCATCAATGGCACGCGCGGGAATGGGCGGGCTCAGAGGGAGGAAGCCGACACCCCACCGACGCGCCAGGCTAATGTCCATGATGTTCCCCTCCGCGCCGGAATCCACCAAGGCTGCCACGTTCTGGTCGCCCCCCGCAAGCTGGACACGTGCCTGCAGCGTGAGCGTGCTGGGACTGGGAGAGCCGGTGCTGGTCGAGCTCACGCGGATCCCCCGACGCCGCGTGAGCTCCGGCCCTTTTAGCGGGCACCCCGCCACCCGATGGCCCCCCTCCCCACAGTAAAAACACAAGCCCAGCGAGAGGCGTCGACGGTGCTCCCCTGAGGAGACCCGAGCCCCTCCCAGATCCATGGGCTCGGCGGGTGGAGTGGTGGGCGGGTCCCCAGCAGACGGAGGAATGTGGCCACGCGGATTCCGCGGGGACCTCCTCTCCCGATCGCGCCGCCGCGTCCGGATCCGCCGGTCTACTCGGGCCGCCAAGTCCATCGCGCCCCTCAGGGTTCGCGGGCGATCGTACGACACCAGTTCGTCCTTCATATAATCCGCGAGGCCGTTTAGGAACGTGCTGACGAGCGCTGGCGCGTTCCATCCGCTGCTGCCGGCCAACGTCTGGAATTTAAGGGCGTACTCCGCGACCGATCGGCTACCCTGACGCAGCGTCGCCAGTTCCTCGGCGGCGTCTTCGGCGGCGGATCCCAGGTCGAACAGGAAGAGCAACTCCTCTGCGAAGGCGTCGAAGGAATCGCATGCCGGGGCCATCCGTTCATACTCTGCCAAACCCCATAGCCGCGCCTCGCCCGTGAGGTGGGTTAGAACGAAACCGACCTTGGCTGATTCTGACGCAAACGTGACGGGCTGGAGGCTGAACATTATGCGACAGTTGGTCACAAACGCCCTCACGTGCTTGGGATCGCCGTTGAACTTTTCAATGTTGCCGAGGCGGGGCTCCGGGACGTCCACGAGCCTCCTGGCCTCGGCAGACGGGCGGTGCGGGGGTGCCGTGACAGCCGGGGACGCAGCCACCGACAGTCTCTGGAGGGCTTGGGCCATCTCCTGCTGCTGCAGCTGTTGTTGCTGACCAACCTCGATCAGGTTCCGGATGTCGGCGGACAGGCTGCTGATGGCGGTCTCGGCTCGCTCCAGTCGGCCCAATGCCGTCTCGTCGTTCGCTGACTGCATCGTGTTGGCCAGTCTGTACTGTTAAGGATCGGACAGTACAGCCAAGTGCGTAACGACGGACTTTATTTGAAGGGGATGATGGGAACAGCTGGCGCTGGAGAGGCGATCGGGCTGGAGAGGACAACGATTCTGCGAGGGTTTCGAGTAGTCAAGTGAGTCAATTCTCTCCGGGAATGATGAGCGAAGCAGCATCAAGGGACAGACTGGCACTCGGGTCTGCGCTGGCAGCGCTGATATAGCGCTGTCCATGAACCCGTGGCAGGTGACGGTGATCCCACTGACAGGGGGGCGTGGTCCCGTCGCAGGTGGCACCAGCACGTGACACAGCAGTCAACGCGGCACTCTCTAGCTGCCAAGAGCACTTTTTACTATGCGCACCCAACCAGAGTGACGGGAGGAGCACATTTCAGAAAACGTGCTCAGCTCGTCGAGAAAATGCGATTTAAGCAATAAAATTAAAAATGCATCTAAAACCTAAACCAAACGCTGCAGGTGGTTATTTCTTCATGGGCAGTGGTCAACGCGGCACTCTCTAGCTGCCAAGAGCACTTTTTACTATGCGCACCCAACCAGAGTGACGGGAGGAGCACATTTCAGAAAACGTGCTCAGCTCGTCGAGAAAATGCGATGTAAGCAATAAAATTAAAAATGCACCCAAAACCTAAACCAAACGTTGCAGATGGTCATTTCTTCATGCGCAGTGGTCAACGCGGCACTCTCTAGCTGCCAAGAGCACTTTTTACTATGCGCACCCAACCAGAGTGACGGGAGGAGCACATTTCAGAAAACGTGCTCAGCTCGACGAGAAAATGCGATTTAAGCAATAAAATTAAAAATGCACCCAAAACCTAAACCAAACGTTGCAGGCGGTTATTTCTTCATGCGCAGTGGTCAACGCGGCACTCTCTAGCTGCCAAGAGCACTTTTTACTATGCGCACCCAACCAGAGTGACGGGAGGAGCACATTTCAGAAAACGTGCTCAGCTCGTCGAGAAAATGCGATTTAAGCAATAAAATTAAAAATGCACCTAAAACATAAACCAAACGTTGCAGATGGTTATTTCTTCATGCGCAATGGTCAACGCGGCACTCTCTAGCTGCCAAGAGCACTTTTTACTATGCGCACCCAACCAGAGTGACGGCAGGAGCACATTTCAGAAAAAGAGCTCAGCTCGTCGAGAAAATGCGATTTAAGCAATAAAATTAAAAATGCACCCAAAACCTAAACCAAACGTTGCAGATGGTCATTTCTTCATGCGCAGTGGTCAACGCGGCATTCTCTAGCTGCCAAGCGCACTTTTTACTATGCACACCCAACCAGAGTGACGGGAGGAGCACATTTCTGAAAACGTGCTCAGCTCGACGAGAAAATGCGATTTAAGCAATAAAATTAAAAATGCACCCAAAACCTAAAACAAACGTTGCACGTGGTTATTTCTTCATGCGCAGTGGTCAACGCGGCACTCTCTAGCTGCCAAGAGCACTTTTTACTATGCGCACCCAACCAGAGTGACGGGAGGAGCACATTTCAGAAAACGTGCTCAGCTCGTCGAGAAAATGCAATTCAAGCAATAAATATAAAAATGCACCTAAAACCTAAACCAAACGTTGCGGGTGGTTATTTCTTCATGCGCAGAGGTCAACGCGGCGCTCTCTAGCTGCCAAGAGCACTTTTTACTATGCGCACCCAACCAGAGTGACGGGAGGAGCACATTTCAGAAAACGTGCTCAGCTCGTCGAGAAAATGCGATTTAAGCAATAAAATTAAAAATGCACCCAAAACCTAAACCAAACTTTGCAGATGGTCATTTCTAAATGCGCAGTGGTCAACGCGGCACTCTCTAGCTGCCAAGAGCACTTTTTACTATGCGCACCCAACCAGAGTGACGGGAGGAGCACATTACAGAAAACGTGCTCAGCTCGACGAGAAAATGCGATTTAAGCAATAAATTTAAAAATGCACCCAAAACCTAAACCAAACGTTGCAGGCGGTTATTTCTTCATGCGCAGTGGTCAACGCGGCACTCTCTAGCTGCCAAGAGCACCTTTTACCATGCGCACCCAACCAGAGTGACGGGAGGAGCACATTTCAGAAAACGTGCTCAGCTCGTCGAGAAAATGCGATTTAAGCAATAAAATTAAAAATGCACCTAAAACCTAAACCAAACGTTGCAGGTGGTTATTTCTTCATGCGCAGCAGTCAACGCGGCACTCTCTAGCTGCCAAGAGCACTTTTTACTATGCGCACCCAACCAGAGTGACGGGAGGAGCACGTTTCAGAAAACGTGCTCAGCTCGTCGAGAAAATGCGATTTAAGCAATAAAATTAAAAATGCACCCAAAACCTAAACCAAACGTTGCAGATGGTCATTTCTTCATGCGCAGTGGTCAACGCGGCAATCTCTAGCTGCCAAGAGCACTTTTTTACTATGCGCACCCAACCAGAGTGACGGAAGGAGCACATTTCAGAAAACGTGCTCAGCTCGACGAGAAAATGCGATTTAAGCAATAAAATTAAAAATGCACCCAAAACCTAAACCAAACGTTGCAGGTGGTTATTTCTTCATGCGCAGCAGTCAACGCGGCACTCTCTAGCTGCCAAGAGCACTTTTTACTATGCGCACCCAACCAGAGTGACGGGAGGAGCACGTTTCAGAAAACGTGCTCAGCTCGTCGAGAAAATGCGATTTAAGCAATAAAATTAAAAATGCACCCAAAACCTAAACCAAACGTTGCAGATGGTAATTTCTTCATGCGCAGCAGTCAACGCGGCAATCTCTAGCTGCCAAGAGCACTTTTTTACTATGCGCACCCAACCAGAGTGACGGAAGGAGCACATTTCAGAAAACGTGCTCAGCTCGACGAGAAAATGCGATTTAAGCAATAAAATTAAAAATGCACCCAAAACCTAAACCAAACGTTGCAGGTCGTTATTTCTTCATGCGCAGTGGTCAACGCGGCACTCTCTAGCTGCCAAGAGCACTTTTTACTATGCGCACCCAACCAGAGTGACGGGAGGAGCACATTTCAGAAAACGTGCTCAGCTCGACGAGAAAATGCGATTTAAGCAATAAAATTAAAAATGCACCCAAAACCTAAACCAAACGTTGCAGGTGGTTATTTCTTCATGCGCAGTGGTCAACGCGGAACTCTCTAGCTGCCAAGAGCACTTTTTACTATGCACACCCAACCAGAGTGACGGGAGGAGCACATTTCAGAAAACGTGCTCAGCTCGTCGAGAAAATGCGATTTAAGCAATAACATTAAAAATGCACCTAAAACCTAAACCAAACGTTGCAGGTGGTTATTTCTTCATGCGCAATGGTCAACGCGACACTCTCTAGCTGCCAAGAGCACTTTTTACTATGCGCACCCAACCAGAGTGACGGGAGGAGCACATGTCAGAAAACGTGCTCAGCTCGTCGAGAAAATGCGATTTAAGCAATAAAATTAAAAATGCACCTAAAACCTAAACCAAACTTTGCAGATGGTCATTTCTTCATGCGCAGTGGTCAATGCGGGACTCTCTAGCTCCCAAGAGCACTTTTTACTATGCACACCCAACCAGAGTGACGGGAGGAGCACGTTTCAGAAAACGTGCTCAGCTCGTCGAGAAAATGCGATTTAAGCAATAAAATTAAAAATGCACCCAAAACCTAAACCAAACGTTGCAGATGGTCATTTCTTCATTCGCAGTGGTCAACGCGGCACTCTCTCGCTGCCAAGAGCACTTTTTACTATGCGCACCCAACCAGAGTGACGGGAGGAGCATATTTCAGAAAACGTGCTCAGCTCGACGAGAAAATGCGATTTAAGCAATAAAATTAAAAATGCACCCAAAACCTAAACCAAACGTTGCAGCTGGTCATTTCTTCATGCGCAGTGGTCAACGCGGCACTCTCTAGCTGCCAAGAGCACTTTTTACTATGCGCACGCAACCAGAGTGACGGGAAGAGCACATTTCAGAAAACGTGCTCAGCTCGACGAGAAAATGCGATTTAAGCAATAAAATTAAAAATGCAACCAAAACCTAAACTAAACGTTGCAGGTGGTTATTTCTTCATGCGCAGTGGTCAACGCGGCACTCTCTAGCTGCCAAGAGTACTTTTTACTATGCGCACCCAACCAGAGTGACGGGAGGAGCACATTTCAGAAAACGTGCTCACCTCGTCGAGAAAATGCGATTTAAGCAATAAAATTAAAAATGCACCTAAAACCTAAACCAAACGTTGGGGGTGGTTATTTCTTCATGTGCAGCAGTCAACGCGGCACTCTCTAGCTGCCAAGAGCACTTTTTACTATGCGCACCCGACCAGAGTGACGGGAGGAGCACATTTCAGAAAACGTGCTCAGCTCGTCGAGAAAATGCGATTTAAGCAATAAAATTAAAAATGCACCTAAAACCTAAACCAAACGTTGCAGGTCGTTATTTCTTCATGCGCAGTAGTCAACGCGGCACTCTCTAGCTGCCAATAGCACTTTTTAGTATGCGCACCCAACCAGAGTGACGGGAGGAGCACATTTCAGAAAACGTGCTCAGCTCGTCGAGAAAATGCGATTTAAGAAATAAAATTAAAAATGCACCTAAAACCTAAACCAAACGTTGCAGATGGTCATTTTTTTCATGCGCAATGGTCAACGCGGCACTCTCTAGCTGCCAAGAGCACTTTTTACTATGCGCACCCAACCAGAGTGACGGGAGGAGCACATTTCAGAAAACGTGCTCAGCTCGTCGAGAAAATGCGATTTAAACAATAAAATTAAAAATGCACCTAAAACCCAAACCAAACGTTGCAGGTGGTTATTTCTTCATGCGCAGTGGTCAACGCGGCACTCTCTAGCTGCCAAGAGCACTTTTTACTATGCGCACCCAACCAGAGTGACTGGAGGAGCACATTTCAGAAAATGTGCTCAGCTCGTCGAGAAAATGCCATTTAAGCCGTACAATTAAAAATGCACCTAAAACCTAAACCAAACGTTGCAGGTGGTTGTTTCTTCATGCGCAGTGGTCAACGTGGCACTCTCTAGCTGCCAAGAGCACTTTTTACTATGCGCACCCAACCAGAGTGACGGGAGGAGCACATTTCAGAAAACGTGCTCAGCTCGTCGAGAAAATGCGATTCAAGCAATAAAATTTAAAATGCACCTAAAACCTAAACCAAACGTTGCAGGTGGTTATTTCTTCATGCGCATTGGTCAACGCGGCACTCTCTAGCTGCCAAGAGCACTTTTTCCTTTGCGCACCCAACCAGAGTGACGGGAGGAGCACATTTCAGAAAACGTGCTCAGCTCGTCGAGAAAATGCAATTTAAGCAATAAAATTAAAAATGCACCCAAAACCTAAACCAAACGTTGCAGGTGGTTATTTCTTCATGCACATTGGTCAACGCGGCACTCTCTAGCTGCCAAGAGCACTTTTTACTTTGCGCACCCAACCAGAGTGACGGGAGGAGCACATTTCAGAAAACGTGCTCAGCTCGTCGAGAAAATGCGATTTAAGCAATAAAATTAAAAATGCACCCAAAACCTAAACCAAACGTTGCAGGTGGTTATTTCTTCATGCGCAGTGGTCAACGCGGAACTCTCTAGCTGCCAAGAGCACTTTTTACTATGCGCACCCAACCAGAGTGACGGGAGGAGCACATTTCAGAAAACGTGCTCAGCTCGTCCAGAAAAGGCTATTTAAGCAATAAAATAAAAAATGCACATAAAACCTAAACCAAACGTTGCAGATGGTCATTTCTTCATGCGCAGTGGTCAATGCGGCACTCTCTAGCTGCCAAGAGCACTTTTTACTATGCGCACCAAACCAGAGTGACGGGAGGACCACATTTCAGAAAACGTGCTCAGCTCGTCGAGAAAATGCGATTTAAGCAATAAAATTAAAACTGCACCCAAAACCTAAACCAAACGTTGCAGATGGTCATTTCTTCATGCGCAGTGGTCAACGCGGCACTCTCTAGCTGCCAAGAGCACTTTTTACTATGCACACCCAACCAGAGTGACGGGAGGAGCACATTTCAGAAAACGTGCTCAGTTCGTCGAGAAAATGAAATTTAAGCAATAAAATTAAAAATGCACCCAAAACCTAAACCAAACGTTGCAGGTGGTTATTTCTTCATGCGCAGCAGTCAACGCGGCACTCTCTAGCTGCCAAGAGCACTTTTTACTATGCGCACCCAACCAGAGTGACGGGAGGAGCACATTTCAGAAAACGTGCTCAGCTCGTCGAGAAAATGCAATTTAAGCAATAAAATTAAAAATGCACCCAAAACCTAAACCAAACGTTGCCGATGGTCATTTCTTCATGCGCAGTGGTCAACGCGGCACTCTCTAGCTGCCAAGAGCACTTTTTACTATGCGCACCCAACCAGAGTGACGGGAGGACCACATTTCAGAAAACGTGCTCAGCTCGTCGAGAAAATGCGATTTAAGCAATAAAATTAAAAATGCACCCAAAACCTAAACCAAACGTTGCAGGTGGTTATTTCTTCATGCGCAGCAGTCAACGCGGCACTCTCTAGCTGCCAAGAGCACTTTTTACTATGCGCACCCAACCAGAGTGACGGGAGGAGCACATTTCAGAAAACGTGCTCAGCTCGTCGAGAAAATGCGATTTAAGCAATGAAATTAAAAATGCACCCAAAACCTAAACCAAACGTTGCAGGTGGTTATTTCTTCATGCGCAGTGGTCAACGCGGCACTCTCTAGCTGCCAAGAGCACTTTTTACTATGCGCACCCAACCAGAGTGACGGGAGGAGCGCTTTTCAGAAAACGTGCTCAGCTCGTCGAGAAAATGCGAATTAAGCAATAAAATTAAAATTGCACCCAAAACCTTAACCAAACGTTGCAGATGGTCATTTCTTCATGCGCAGTGGTCAACGCGGCACTCTCTAGCTGCCAAGAGCACTTTTTACTATGCGCACCCAACCAGAGTGACGGGAGGAGCACATTTCAGAAAACGTGCTCAGCTCGTCGAGAAAATGCGATTTAAGCAATAAAATTAAAAATGCACCTAAAACCTAAACCAAACGTTGCAGGTGGTTATTTCTTCGTGCGCAGCAGTCAACGCGGCACTCTCTAGCTGCCAAGAGCACTTTTTACTATGCGCACCCAACCAGAGTGACGGGTGGAGCACATTTCAGAAAACGTGCTCAGCTCGTCGAGAAAATGCGATTTAAGCAATAAAATTAAAAATGCACCTAAAACCTAAACCAAACGCTGCAGATGGTCATTTCTTCATGCGCAGTGGTCAACGCGGCACTCTCTAGCTGCCAAAAGCACTTTTTACTATACACACCCAACCAGAGTGACGGGAGGAGCACATTCCAGAAAACGTGCTCAGCTCGTCGAGAAAATGCGATTTAAGCAATAAAATTAAAAATGCACCCAAAACCTAAAGCAAACGTTGCAGATGGTCATTTCTTCGTGTGCAGTGGTCAACGCGGCACTCTCTAGCTGCCAAGAGCACTTTTTACTATGCACACCCAACCAGAGTGACGGGAGGAGCGCATTTCAGGAAACGTGCTCAGCTCGTCGAGAAAATGCGATTTAAGCAATAAAATTAAAAATGCACCCAAAACCTAAACCAAACGTTGCAGGTGGTTATTTCTTCATGCGCAGTGGTCAACGCCGCACTCTCTAGCTGCCAAGAGCACTTTTTACTATGCGCACCCAACCAGAGTGACGGGAGGAGCACATTTCAGAAAACGTGCTCAGCTCGCCGAGAAAATGCGATTTAAGCAATACAATTAAAAATGCACCTAAAACCTAAACCAAACGTTGCAGGTGGTTATTTCTTCATGGGCAGTGGTCAACGCCGCACTCTCTAGCTGCCAAGAGCACTTTTTACTATGCGCACCCACCCAGAGTGACGGGAGGAGCACATTTAAGAAAACGTGCTCAGCTCGTCGAGAAAATGCGATTCAAGCAATTAAATTAAAAATGCACCTAAAATCTATACCAAACGTTGCAGGTGGTTATTTCTTCATGCACAGCAGTCAACACGGCACTCTCTAGCTGCCAAGAGCACTTTTTACTATGCACACCCAACCAGAGTGACGGGAGGAGCACATTTCAGAAAACGTGCTCAGCTCGTCGAGAAAATGCCATTCAAGCCGTACAATTAAAAATGCACCTAAAACCTAAACCAAACGTTGCAGGTGGTTATTTCTTCATGCGCAGTGGTCAACGCGGCACTCTCTAGCTGCCAAGAGCACTTTTTACTATGCGCACCCAACCAGAGTGACGGGAGGAGCACATTTCAGAAAAACGTGCTCAGCTCGTCGAGAAAATGCGATTTAAGCAAGAAAATTAAAAATGCACCCAAAACCTAAACCAAACGTTGCAGGTGGTTATTTCTTCATGCGCAGTGGTAAACGCGGCACTCTCTAGCTGCCAAGAGCACTTTTTACTATTCGCACCCAACCAGAGTGACGGGAGGAGCACATTTCATAAAACGTGCTCAGCTCGTCCAGAAAATGCTATTTAAGCAATAAAATTAAAAATGCACCTAAAACCTAAACCAAACGTTGCAGATGGTCATTTCTTCATGCGCAGTGGTCAACGCGGCACTCTCTAGCTGCCAAGAGCACTTTTTACTATGCACACCCAACCAGAGTGACGGGAGGAGCACATTTCAGAAAACGTGCTCAGCTCGACGAGAAAATGCGATTTAAGCAATAAAATTAAAAATGCACCCAAAACCTAAACCAAACGTTGCAGGTGGTTATTTCTTCATGCGCAGTGGTCAACGCGGTACTCTCTAGCTGCCAAGAGCACTTTTTACTATACACACCCAACTAGAGTGACGGGAGGAGCACATTCCAGAAAACGTGCTCAGCTAGTCGAGAAAATGCGATTTAAGCAATAAAATTAAAAATGCACCCAAAACCTAAACCAAACGTTGCAGGTGGTTATTTCTTCATGCGCAGCAGTCAACGCGGCACTCTCTAGCTGCCAAGAGCACTTTTTACTATGCGCACCCAACCAGAGTGACGGGAAGAGCACATTTCAGAAAACGTGCTCAGCTCGTCGAGAAAATGCGATTTAAGCAATAAAATTAAAAATGCACCCAAAACCTAAACCAAACGTTGCAGGTGATTATTTCTTCATGCGCAGTGGTCAACGCGGCACTCTCTAGCTGCCAAGAGCACTTTTTACTATGCGCACCCAACCAGAGTGACGGGAGGAGCACTTTTCAGAAAACGTGCTCAGCTCGTCGAGAAAATGCAAATTAAGCAATAAAATTAAAAATGCACCCAAAACCTAAACCAAACGTTGCAGATGGTGATTTCTTCATGCGCAGTGGTCAACGCGGCACTCTCTAGCTGCCAAGAGCACTTTTTACTATGCGCACCCAACCAGAGTGACTGGAGGAGCACATTTCAGAAAACGTGCTCAGCTCGTCGAGAAAATGCGATTTAAGCAATAAAATTAAAAATGCACCTAAAACCCAAACCAAACGTTGCAGGTGGTTATTTCTTCATGCGCAGTGGTCAACGCGGCACTCTCTAGCTGCCAAGAGCACTTTTTACGATGCACACCCAACCAGAGAGACGGGAGGAGCGCATTTCAGAAAACGTGCTCAGCTCGACGAGAAAATGCGATTTAAGCAATAAAATTAAAAATGCACCCAAAACCTAAACCAAACGTTGCAGGTTTTTATTTCTTCATGCACAGTGGTCAACGCGGCACTCTCTAGCTGCCAAGAGCACTTTTTACTATGCGCACCCAACCAGAGTGACGGGAGGAGCACATTTCAGAAAACGTGCTCAGCTCGTCGAGAAAATGCGATTTAAGCAATAAAATTAAAAATGCACCTAAAACCTAAACCAAACGCTGCAGATGGTCATTTCTTCATGCGCAGTGGTCAACGCGGCACTCTCTAGCTGCCAAGAGCACTTTTTACTATACACACCGAACCAGAGTGACGGGAGGAGCACATTCCAGAAAACGTGCTCAGCTCGTCGAGAAAATGCGATTTAAGCAATAAAATTAAAAATGCACCCAAAACCTAAAGCAAACGTTGCAGATGGTCATTTCTTCATGTGCAGTGGTCAACGCGGCACTCTCTAGCTGCCAAGAGCACTTTTTACTATGCACACCCAACCAGAGTGACGGGAGGAGCGCATTTCAGGAAACGTGCTCAGCTCGTCGAGAAAATGCGATTTAAGCCGTACAATTAAAAATGCACCTAAAACCTAAACCAAACGTTGCAGGTGGTTATTTCTTCATGCGCAGTGGTCAACGCGGCACTCTCTAGCTGCCAAGAGCACTTTTTACTATGCGCACCCAACTAGAGTGACGGGAGGAGCACATTTCAGAAAACGTGCTCAGCTCGTCGAGAAAATGCGATTTAAGCAATAAAATTAAAAATGCACCCAAAACCTAAACCAAACGTTGCAGGTGGTTATTTCTTCATGCGCAGTGGTAAACGCGGCACTCTCTAGCTGCCAAGAGCACTTTTTACTATGCGCACCCAACCCGAGTGACGGGAGGAGCACATTTCATAAAACGTGCTCAGCTCGTCCAGAAAATGCTATTTAAGCAATAAAATTAAAAATGCACCTAAAACCTAAACCAAACGTTGCAGATGGTCATTTCTTCATGCGCAGTGGTCAACGCGGCACTCTCTAGCTGCCAAGAGCACTTTTTACTATGCACACCCAACCAGAGTGACGGGAGGAGCACATTTCAGAAAACGTGCTCAGCTCGTCCAGAAAATGCGATTTAAGCAATAAAATTAAAAATGCACCCAAAACCTAAACCAAACGTTGCAGGTGGTTATTTCTTCGTGCGCAGCAGTCAACGCGGCACTCTCTAGCTGCCAAGAGCACTTTTTACTATGCGCACCCAACCAGAGTGACGGGAGGAGCACATTTCAGAAAACGTGCTCAGCTCGTCGAGTAAATGCAATTTAAGCAATAAAATTAAAAATGCACCCAAAACCTAAACCAAACGTTGCAGGTGGTTATTTCTTCATGCGCAGTGGTCAACGCGGCACTCTCTAGCTGCCAAGACCACTTTTTACTATGCGCACCCAACCAGAGTGACGGGAGGAGCACATTTCAGAAAACGTGCTCAGCTCGTCCAGAAAATGCGATTTAAGCAATAAAATTAAAAATGCACCTAAAACCTAAACCAAACGTTGCAGATGGTCATTTCTTCATGCGCAGTGGTCAACGCGGCACTCTCTAGCTGCCAAGAGCACTTTTTACTATGCACACCCAACCAGAGTGACGGGAGGAGCACATTTCAGAAAACATTCTCAGCTCGTCCAGACAATGCGATTTAAGCAATAAAATTAAAAATGCACCCAAAACCTAAACCAAACGTTGCAGGTGGTTATTTCTTCATGCGCAGTGGTCAACGCGGCACTCTCTAGCTGCCAAGAGCACTTTTTACTATGCGCACCCAACCAGAGTGACGGGAGGAGCGCATTTCAGAAAACGTGCTCAGCTCGTCGAGAAAATGCGATTTAAGCAATAAAATTAAAAATGCACCTAAAACCTAAACCAAAAGTTGCAGGTGGTTATTTCTTCATGCGCAGCAGTCAACACGGCACTCTCTAGCTGCCAAGAGCACTTTTTACTATGCGCACCCAACCAGAGTGACGGGAGGAGCACATTTCAGAAAACGTGCTCAGCTCGTCCAGAAAATGCGATTTAAGCAATAAAATTAAAAATGCACCTAAAACCTAAACCAAACGTTGCAGATGGTCATTTCTTCATGCGCAGTGGTCAACGCGGCACTCTCTAGCTGCCAAGAGCACTTTTTACTATGCACACCCAACCAGAGTGACGGGAGGAGCACATTTCAGAAAACGTGCTCAGCTCGTCCAGACAATGCGATTTAAGCAATAAAATTAAAAATGCACCTAAAACCTAAACCAAACGTTGCAGATGGTCATTTCTTCATGCGCAGTGGTCAACGCGGCACTCTCTAGCTACCAAGAGCATTTTTTACTATGCGCACCCAACCAGAGTGACGGGAGGAGCACATTTCAGAAAACGTGCTCAGCTCGTCGAGAAAATGCGATTTAAGCAATAAAATTAAAAATGCACCTAAAACCTAAACCAAACGTTGCAGGTGGTTATTTCTTCATGCGCAGTGGTCAACGCGGCACTCTCTAGCTGCCAAGAGCACTTTTTACTATGCGCACCCAACCAGAGTGACGGGAGGAGCACATTTCAGAAAACGTGCTCAGCTCGTCGAGTAAATGCAATTTAAGCAATAAAATTAAAAATGCACCCAAAACCTAAACCAAACGTTGCAGGTGGTTATTTCTTCATGCGCAGTGGTCAACGCGGCACTCTCTAGCTGCCAAGAGCACTTTTTACTATGCGCACCCAACCAGAGTGACGGGAGGTGCGCATTTCAGAAAACGTGCTCAGCTCGTCGAGAAAATGCGATTTAAGCAATAAAATTAAAAATGCACCTAAAACCTAAACCAAAAGTTGCAGGTGGTTATTTCTTCATGCGCAGCAGTCAACACGGCACTCTCTAGCTGCCAAGAGCACTTTTTACTATGCACACCCAACCAGAGTGACGGGAGGAGCGCATTTTAGAAAACGTGCTCAGCTCGACGAGAAAATGCAATTTAAGCAATAAAATTAAAAATGCACCCAAAACCTAAACCAAACGTTGCAGATGGTCATTTCTTCATGTGCAGTGGTCAACGCGGCACTCTCTAGCTGCCAAGAGCACTTTTTACAATGCACACCCAACCAGAGTGACGGGAGGAGCGCATTTCAGAAAACGTGCTCAGCTCGTCGAGAAAATGCGATTTAAGCAATAAAATTAAAAATGCACCTAAAACCTAAACCAAACGTTGCAGGTGGTTATTTCTTCGTGCGCAGCAGTCAACGCGGCACTCTCTAGCTGCCAAGAGCACTTTTTACTATGCGCACCCAACCAGAGTGACGGGAGGCGCACATTTCAGAAAACGTGCTCAGCTCGTCGAGTAAATGTGATTTAAGCAATAAAATTAAAAATGCACCCAAAACCTAAACCAAACGTTGCAGGTGGTTATTTCTTCATGCGCAGTGGTCAACGCGGCACTCTCTAGCTGCCAAGAGCACTTTTTACTATGCGCACCCAACCAGAGTGACGGGAGGAGCACATTTCAGAAAACGTGCTCAGCTCGTCCAGAAAATGCGATTTAAGCAATAAAATTAAAAATGCACCTAAAACCTAAACCAAACGTTGCAGATGGTCATTTCTTCATGCGCAGTGGTCAACGCGGCACTCTCTAGCTGCCAAGAGCACTTTTTACTATGCACACCCAACCAGAGTGACGGGAGGAGCACATTTCAGAAAACGTGCTCAGCTCGTCCAGACAATGCGATTTAAGCAATAAAATTAAAAATGCACCCAAAACCTAAACCAAACGTTGCAGGTGGTTATTTCTTAATGCGCAGTGGTCAACGCGGCACTCTCTAGCTGCCAAGAGCACTTTTTACTATGCGCACCCAACCAGAGTGACGGGAGGAGCGCATTTCAGAAAACGTGCTCAGCTCGTCGAGAAAATGCGATTTAAGCAATAAAATTAAAAATGCACCTAAAACCTAAACCAAACGTTGCAGGTGGTTATTTCTTCATGCGCAGCAGTCAACGCGGCACTCTCTGGCTGCCAAGAGCACTTTTTACTATGCGGACCCAACCAGAGTGACTGGAGGAGCACATTTCAGAAAACGTGCTCAGCTCGTCGAAAAAAATCCGATTTAAGCAATAAAATAAAAAATGCACCTAAAACCTAAACCAAACGCTGCAGATGGTCATTTCTTCATGTGCAGTGGTCAACGCGGCACTCTCTAGCTGCCAAGAGCACTTTTTACTATGCGCACCCAACCAGACTGACGGGAGGAGCACATTTCAGAAAACGTGCTCAGTTCGTCGAGAAAATGCGATTTAAGCAACAAAATTAAAAATGCACCCAAAACCTAAACCAAACGTTGCAGGTGGTTATTTCTTCATGCGCAGCAGTCAACGCGGCACTCTCTAGCTGCCAAGAGCACTTTTTAATATGCACACCCAACAAGAGTGACGGGAGGAGCGCATTTCAGAAAACGTGCTCAGCTCGACGAGAACATGCGATTTAAGCAATAAAATTAAAAATGCACCCAAAACCTAAACCAAACGTTGCAGGTGGTTATTTCTTCATGCGCAGTGGTCAAGGCGGCACTCTCTAGCTGCCAAGAGCACTTTTTACTATGCGCACCCAACCAGAGTGACGGGAGGAGCACATTTCAGAAAACGTGCTCAGCTCGTCGAGAAAATGCGATTTAAGCAATAAAATTAAAAATGCACCCAAAACCTAAACCAAACGTTGCAGGTGGTTATTTCTTCATGCGCAGTGGTAAACGCGGCACTCTCTAGCTGCCAAGAGGACTTTTTACTATGCGCACCCAACCAGAGTGACGGGAGGAGCACATTTCATAAAACGTGCTCAGCTCGTCCAGAAAATGCTATTTAAGCAATAAAATTAAAAATGCACCTAAAACCTAAACCAAACGTTGCAGATGGTCATTTCTTCATGCGCAGTGGTCAACGCGGCACTCTCTAGCTGCCAAGAGCACTTTTTACTATGCACACCCAACCAGAGTGACGGGAGGAGCACATTTCAGAAAACGTGCTCAGCTCGTCCAGAAAATGCGATTTAAGCAATAAAATTAAAAATGCACCCAAAACCTAAACCAAACGTTGCAGGTGGTTATTTCTTCATGCGCAGTGGTCAACGCGGCACTCTCTAGCTGCCAAGAGCACTTTTTACTATGCGCACCCAACCAGAGTGACGGGAGGAGCACATTTCAGAAAACGTGCACAGCTCGTCGAGAAAATGCGATTTAAGCAATAAAATTAAAAATGCACCCAAAACCTAAACCAAACGTTGCAGGTGGTTATTTCTTCGTGCGCAGCAGTCAACGCGGCACTCTCTAGCTGCCAAGAGCACTTTTTAATATGCACACCCAACAAGAGTGACGGGAGGAGCGCATTTCAGAAAACGTGCTCAGCTCGTCGAGAAAATGCGATTTAAGCAATAAAATTAAAAATGCACCTAAAACCTAAACCAAACGTTGCAGGTGGTTATTTCTTCATGCGCAGTGGTCAACGCGGCACTCTCTAGCTGCCAAGAGCACCTTTTACTATGCGCACCAAACCAGAGTGACGGGAGGAGCACATTTCAGAAAACGTGCTCAGCTCGTCGAGAAAATGCGATTTAAGCAATAAAATTAAAACTGCACCCAAAACCTAAACCAAACGTTGCAGATGGTCATTTCTTCATGCGCAGTGGTCAACGCGGCACTCTCTAGCTGCCAAGAGCACTTTTTACTATGCGCACCCAACCAGAGTGACGGGAGGAGCACATTTCAGAAAACGTGCTCAGCTCGTCGAGAAAATGCGATTTAAGCAGAGAAATTAAAAATGCACCCAAAACCTAAACCAAACGTTGCAGGTGGTTATTTCTTCATGCGCAGTGGTCAACGCGGCACTCTCTAGCTGCCAAGAGCACTTTTTACTATGCGCACCCAACCAGAGTGACGGGAGGAGCACTTTTCAGAAAACGTGCTCAGCTCGTCGAGAAAATGCGAATTAAGCAATAAAATTAAAAATGCACCCAAAACCTAAACCAAACGTTGCAGATGGTCATTTCTTCATGCGCAGTGGTCAATGCGGCACTCTCTAGCTGCCAGGAGCACTTTTTACTATGCGCACCCAACCAGAGTGACGGGAGGAGCACATTTCAGAAAACGTGCTCAGCTCGTCGAGAAAATGCGATTTAAACAATAAAATTAAAAATGCACCTAAAACCCAAACCAAACGTTGCAGGTGGTTATTTCTTCATGCGCAGTGGTCAACGCGGCACTCTCTAGCTGCCAAGAGCACTTTTTACTATGCGCACCCAACCAGAGTGACTGGAGGAGCACATTTCAGAAAATGTGCTCAGCTCGTCGAGAAAATGCCATTTAAGCCGTACAATTAAAAATGCACCTAAAACCTAAACCAAACGTTGCAGGTGGTTGTTTCTTCATGCGCAGTGGTCAACGTGGCACTCTCTAGCTGCCAAGAGCACTTTTTACTATGCGCACCCAACCAGAGTGACGGGAGGAGCACATTTCAGAAAACGTGCTCAGCTCGTCGAGAAAATGCGATTCAAGCAATAAAATTTAAAATGCACCTAAAACCTAAACCAAACGTTGCAGGTGGTTATTTCTTCATGCGCATTGGTCAACGCGGCACTCTCTAGCTGCCAAGAGCACTTTTTCCTTTGCGCACCCAACCAGAGTGACGGGAGGAGCACATTTCAGAAAACGTGCTCAGCTCGTCGAGAAAATGCAATTTAAGCAATAAAATTAAAAATGCACCCAAAACCTAAACCAAACGTTGCAGGTGGTTATTTCTTCATGCACATTGGTCAACGCGGCACTCTCTAGCTGCCAAGAGCACTTTTTACTTTGCGCACCCAACCAGAGTGACGGGAGGAGCACATTTCAGAAAACGTGCTCAGCTCGTCGAGAAAATGCGATTTAAGCAATAAAATTAAAAATGCACCCAAAACCTAAACCAAACGTTGCAGGTGGTTATTTCTTCATGCGCAGTGGTCAACGCGGAACTCTCTAGCTGCCAAGAGCACTTTTTACTATGCGCACCCAACCAGAGTGACGGGAGGAGCACATTTCAGAAAACGTGCTCAGCTCGTCCAGAAAAGGCTATTTAAGCAATAAAATAAAAAATGCACATAAAACCTAAACCAAACGTTGCAGATGGTCATTTCTTCATGCGCAGTGGTCAATGCGGCACTCTCTAGCTGCCAAGAGCACTTTTTACTATGCGCACCAAACCAGAGTGACGGGAGGACCACATTTCAGAAAACGTGCTCAGCTCGTCGAGAAAATGCGATTTAAGCAATAAAATTAAAACTGCACCCAAAACCTAAACCAAACGTTGCAGATGGTCATTTCTTCATGCGCAGTGGTCAACGCGGCACTCTCTAGCTGCCAAGAGCACTTTTTACTATGCACACCCAACCAGAGTGACGGGAGGAGCACATTTCAGAAAACGTGCTCAGTTCGTCGAGAAAATGAAATTTAAGCAATAAAATTAAAAATGCACCCAAAACCTAAACCAAACGTTGCAGGTGGTTATTTCTTCATGCGCAGCAGTCAACGCGGCACTCTCTAGCTGCCAAGAGCACTTTTTACTATGCGCACCCAACCAGAGTGACGGGAGGAGCACATTTCAGAAAACGTGCTCAGCTCGTCGAGAAAATGCAATTTAAGCAATAAAATTAAAAATGCACCCAAAACCTAAACCAAACGTTGCCGATGGTCATTTCTTCATGCGCAGTGGTCAACGCGGCACTCTCTAGCTGCCAAGAGCACTTTTTACTATGCGCACCCAACCAGAGTGACGGGAGGACCACATTTCAGAAAACGTGCTCAGCTCGTCGAGAAAATGCGATTTAAGCAATAAAATTAAAAATGCACCCAAAACCTAAACCAAACGTTGCAGGTGGTTATTTCTTCATGCGCAGCAGTCAACGCGGCACTCTCTAGCTGCCAAGAGCACTTTTTACTATGCGCACCCAACCAGAGTGACGGGAGGAGCACATTTCAGAAAACGTGCTCAGCTCGTCGAGAAAATGCGATTTAAGCAATAAAATTAAAAATGCACCTAAAACCTAAACCAAACGTTGCAGGTGGTTATTTCTTCGTGCGCAGCAGTCAACGCGGCACTCTCTAGCTGCCAAGAGCACTTTTTACTATGCGCACCCAACCAGAGTGACGGGTGGAGCACATTTCAGAAAACGTGCTCAGCTCGTCGAGAAAATGCGATTTAAGCAATAAAATTAAAAATGCACCTAAAACCTAAACCAAACGCTGCAGATGGTCATTTCTTCATGCGCAGTGGTCAACGCGGCACTCTCTAGCTGCCAAAAGCACTTTTTACTATACACACCCAACCAGAGTGACGGGAGGAGCACATTCCAGAAAACGTGCTCAGCTCGTCGAGAAAATGCGATTTAAGCAATAAAATTAAAAATGCACCCAAAACCTAAAGCAAACGTTGCAGATGGTCATTTCTTCGTGTGCAGTGGTCAACGCGGCACTCTCTAGCTGCCAAGAGCACTTTTTACTATGCACACCCAACCAGAGTGACGGGAGGAGCGCATTTCAGGAAACGTGCTCAGCTCGTCGAGAAAATGCGATTTAAGCAATAAAATTAAAAATGCACCCAAAACCTAAACCAAACGTTGCAGGTGGTTATTTCTTCATGCGCAGTGGTCAACGCCGCACTCTCTAGCTGCCAAGAGCACTTTTTACTATGCGCACCCAACCAGAGTGACGGGAGGAGCACATTTCAGAAAACGTGCTCAGCTCGCCGAGAAAATGCGATTTAAGCAATACAATTAAAAATGCACCTAAAACCTAAACCAAACGTTGCAGGTGGTTATTTCTTCATGGGCAGTGGTCAACGCCGCACTCTCTAGCTGCCAAGAGCACTTTTTACTATGCGCACCCACCCAGAGTGACGGGAGGAGCACATTTAAGAAAACGTGCTCAGCTCGTCGAGAAAATGCGATTCAAGCAATTAAATTAAAAATGCACCTAAAATCTATACCAAACGTTGCAGGTGGTTATTTCTTCATGCACAGCAGTCAACACGGCACTCTCTAGCTGCCAAGAGCACTTTTTACTATGCACACCCAACCAGAGTGACGGGAGGAGCACATTTCAGAAAACGTGCTCAGCTCGTCGAGAAAATGCCATTTAAGCCGTACAATTAAAAATGCACCTAAAACCTAAACCAAACGTTGCAGGTGGTTATTTCTTCATGCGCAGTGGTCAACGCGGCACTCTCTAGCTGCCAAGAGCACTTTTTACTATGCGCACCCAACCAGAGTGACGGGAGGAGCACATTTCAGAAAACGTGCTCAGCTCGTCGAGAAAATGCGATTTAAGCAAGAAAATTAAAAATGCACCCAAAACCTAAACCAAACGTTGCAGGTGGTTATTTCTTCATGCGCAGTGGTAAACGCGGCACTCTCTAGCTGCCAAGAGCACTTTTTACTATGCGCACCCAACCAGAGTGACGGGAGGAGCACATTTCATAAAACGTGCTCAGCTCGTCCAGAAAATGCTATTTAAGCAATAAAATTAAAAATGCACCTAAAACCTAAACCAAACGTTGCAGATGGTCATTTCTTCATGCGCAGTGGTCAACGCGGCACTCTCTAGCTGCCAAGAGCACTTTTTACTATGCACACCCAACCAGAGTGACGGGAGGAGCACATTTCAGAAAACGTGCTCAGCTCGACGAGAAAATGCGATTTAAGCAATAAAATTAAAAATGCACCCAAAACCTAAACCAAACGTTGCAGGTGGTTATTTCTTCATGCGCAGTGGTCAACGCGGTACTCTCTAGCTGCCAAGAGCACTTTTTACTATACACACCCAACTAGAGTGACGGGAGGAGCACATTCCAGAAAACGTGCTCAGCTAGTCGAGAAAATGCGATTTAAGCAATAAATTTAAAAATGCACCCAAAACCTAAACCAAACGTTGCAGGTGGTTATTTCTTCATGCGCAGCAGTCAACGCGGCACTCTCTAGCTGCCAAGAGCACTTTTTACTATGCGCACCCAACCAGAGTGACGGGAAGAGCACATTTCAGAAAACGTGCTCAGCTCGTCGAGAAAATGCGATTTAAGCAATAAAATTAAAAATGCACCCAAAACCTAAACCAAACGTTGCAGGTGATTATTTCTTCATGCGCAGTGGTCAACGCGGCACTCTCTAGCTGCCAAGAGCACTTTTTACTATGCGCACCCAACCAGAGTGACGGGAGGAGCACTTTTCAGAAAACGTGCTCAGCTCGTCGAGAAAATGCAAATTAAGCAATAAAATTAAAAATGCACCCAAAACCTAAACCAAACGTTGCAGATGGTGATTTCTTCATGCGCAGTGGTCAACGCGGCACTCTCTAGCTGCCAAGAGCACTTTTTACTATGCGCACCCAACCAGAGTGACTGGAGGAGCACATTTCAGAAAACGTGCTCAGCTCGTCCAGAAAATGCGATTTAAGCAATAAAATTAAAAATGCACCTAAAACCCAAACCAAACGTTGCAGGTGGTTATTTCTTCATGCGCAGTGGTCAACGCGGCACTCTCTAGCTGCCAAGAGCACTTTTTACGATGCACACCCAACCAGAGAGACGGGAGGAGCGCATTTCAGAAAACGTGCTCAGCTCGACGAGAAAATGCGATTTAAGCAATAAAATTAAAAATGCACCCAAAACCTAAACCAAACGTTGCAGGTTTTTATTTCTTCATGCACAGTGGTCAACGCGGCACTCTCTAGCTGCCAAGAGCACTTTTTACTATGCGCACCCAACCAGAGTGACGGGAGGAGCACATTTCAGAAAACGTGCTCAGCTCGTCGAGAAAATGCGATTTAAGCAATAAAATTAAAAATGCACCTAAAACCTAAACCAAACGCTGCAGATGGTCATTTCTTCATGCGCAGTGGTCAACGCGGCACTCTCTAGCTGCCAAGAGCACTTTTTACTATACACACCGAACCAGAGTGACGGGAGGAGCACATTCCAGAAAACGTGCTCAGCTCGTCGAGAAAATGCGATTTAAGCAATAAAATTAAATATGCACCCAAAACCTAAAGCAAACGTTGCAGATGGTCATTTCTTCATGTGCAGTGGTCAACGCGGCACTCTCTAGCTGCCAAGAGCACTTTTTACTATGCACACCCAACCAGAGTGACGGGAGGAGCGCATTTCAGGAAACGTGCTCAGCTCGTCGAGAAAATGCGATTTAAGCCGTACAATTAAAAATGCACCTAAAACCTAAACCAAACGTTGCAGGTGGTTATTTCTTCATGCGCAGTGGTCAACGCGGCACTCTCTAGCTGCCAAGAGCACTTTTTACTATGCGCACCCAACTAGAGTGACGGGAGGAGCACATTTCAGAAAACGTGCTCAGCTCGTCGAGAAAATGCGATTTAAGCAATAAAATTAAAAATGCACCCAAAACCTAAACCAAACGTTGCAGGTGGTTATTTCTTCATGCGCAGTGGTAAACGCGGCACTCTCTAGCTGCCAAGAGCACTTTTTACTATGCGCACCCAACCAGAGTGACGGGAGGAGCACATTTCCGAAAATGTGCTCAGCTCGTCGAGAAAATGCCATTTAAGCCGTACAATTAAAAATGCACCTAAACCCTAAACCAAACGTTGCAGGTGGTTATTTCTTCATGCGCAGTGGTCAACGCGGCACTCTCTAGCTGCCAAGAGCACTTTTTACTATGCGCACCCAACCAGAGTGACGGGAGGAGCACATTTCAGAAAACGTGCTCAGCTCGTCGAGAAAATGCGATTTAAGCAATAAAATTAAAAATGCACCCAAAACCTAAACCAAACGTTGCAGGTGGTTATTTCTTCATGCGCAGTGGTAAACGCGGCACTCTCTAGCTGCCAAGAGCACTTTTTACGATGCACACCCAACCAGAGAGACGGGAGGAGCGCATTTCAGAAAACGTGCTCAGCTCGACGAGAAAATGCGATTTAAGCAATAAAATTAAAAATGCACCCAAAACCTAAACCAAACGTTGCAGGTTTTTATTTCTTCATGCACAGTGGTCAACGCGGCACTCTCTAGCTGCCAAGAGCACTTTTTACTATGCGCACCCAACCAGAGTGACGGGAGGAGCACATTTCAGAAAACGTGCTCAGCTCGTTGAGAAAATGCGATTTAAGCAATAAAATAGAAAATGCACCCAAAACCTAAACCAAACGTTGCAGGTGGTTATTTCTTCATGCGCAGTGGTCAACGCGGCACTCTCTAGCTGCCAAGAGCACTTTTTACTATGCACACCCAACCAGAGTGACGGGAGGAGCGCATTTCAGAAAACGTGCTCAGCTCGACGAGAAAATGCGATTTAAGCAATAAAATTAAAAATGCACCCAAAACCTAAACCAAACGTTGCAGGTGGTTATTTCTTCATGCGCAGTGGTCAACGCGGCACTCTCTAGCTGCCAAGAGCACTTTTTACGATGCACACCCAACCAGAGAGACGGGAGGAGCGCATTTCAGAAAACGTGCTCAGCTCGACGAGAAAATGCGATTTAAGCAATAAAATTAAAAATGCACCCAAAACCTAAACCAAACGTTGCAGGTGGTAATTTCTTCATGCGCAGTGGTCAACGCGGCACTCTCTAGCTGCCAAGAGCACTTTTTACTATGCGCACCCAACCAGAGTGACGGGAGGAGCACATTTCAGAAAACGTGCTCAGCTCGTCGAGAAAATGCGATTTAAGCAAGAAAATTAAAAATGCACCCAAAACCTAAACCGAAACGTTGCAGGTGGTTATTTCTTCATGCGCAGCAGTCAACGCGGCACTCTCTAGCTGCCAAGAGCACTTTTTACTATGCGCACCCACCAGAGTGACGGGAGGAGCACATTTCAGAAAACGTGCTCAGCTCGTCGAGAAAATGCAAATTAAGCAATAAAATTAAAAATGCACCCAAAACCTAAACCAAACGTTGCAGATGGTCATTTCTTCATGCGCAGCAGTCAACGCGGCACTCTCTAGCTGCCAAGAGCACTTTTTACTATGCGCACCACCCAGAGTGACGGGAGGAGCACATTTCAGAAAACGTGCTCAGCTCGTCGAGAAAATGCGATTTAAGCAATAAAATTAAAAATGCACCTAAAACCCAGACCAAACGTTGCAGGTGGTTATTTCTTCATGCGCAGTGGTCAACGCGGCACTCTCTAGCTGCCAAGAGCACTTTTTACGATGCACACCCAACCAGAGAGACGGGAGGAGCGCATTTCAGAAAACGTGCTCAGCTCGACGAGAAAATGCGATTTAAGCAATAAAATTAAAAATGCACCCAAAACCTAAACCAAACGTTGCAGGTTTTTATTTCTTCATGCACAGTGGTCAACGCGGCACTCTCTAGCTGCCAAGAGCACTTTTTACTATGCGCACCCAACCAGAGTGACGGGAGGAGCACATTTCAGAAAACGTGCTCAGCTCGTCGAGAAAATGCGATTTAAGCAATAAAATTAAAAAAGCACCTAAAACCTAAACCAAACGCTGCAGATGGTCATTTCTTCATGCGCAGTGGTCAACGCGGCACTCTCTAGCTGCCAAGAGCACTTTTTACTATACACACCGAACCAGAGTGACGGGAGGAGCACATTCCAGAAAACGTGCTCAGCTCGTCGAGAAAATGCGATTTAAGCAATAAAATTAAAAATGCACCCAAAACCTAAAGCAAACGTTGCAGATGGTCATTTCTTCATGTGCAGTGGTCAACGCGGCACTCTCTAGCTGCCAAGAGCACTTTTTACTATGCACACCCAACCAGAGTGACGGGAGGAGCGCATTTCAGGAAACGTGCTCAGCTCGTCGAGAAAATGCGATTTAAGCCGTACAATTAAAAATGCACCTAAAACCTAAACCAAACGTTGCAGGTGGTTATTTCTTCATGCGCAGTGGTCAACGCGGCACTCTCTAGCTGCCAAGAGCACTTTTTACTATGCGCACCCAACTAGAGTGACGGGAGGAGCACATTTCAGAAAACGTGCTCAGCTCGTCGAGAAAATGCGATTTAAGCAATAAAATTAAAAATGCACCCAAAACCTAAACCAAACGTTGCAGGTGGTTATTTCTTCATGCGCAGTGGTAAACGCGGCACTCTCTAGTTGCCAAGAGCACTTTTTACTATGCGCACCCAACCCGAGTGACGGGAGGAGCACATTTCATAAAACGTGCTCAGCTCGTCGAGAAAATGCTATTTAAGCAATAAAATTAAAAATGCACCTAAAACCTAAACCAAACGTTGCAGATGGTCATTTCTTCATGCGCAGTGGTCAACGCGGCACTCTCTAGCTGCCAAGAGCACTTTTTACTATGCACACCCAACCAGAGTGACGGGAGGAGCACATTTCAGAAAACGTGCTCAGCTCGTCCAGAAAATGCGATTTAAGCAATAAAATTAAAAATGCACCCAAAACCTAAACCAAACGTTGCAGGTGGTTATTTCTTCATGCGCAGTGGTCAACGCGGCACTCTCTAGCTGCCAAGAGCACTTTTTACTATGCGCACCCAACCAGAGTGACGGGAGGAGCACATTTCAGAAAACGTGCTCAGCTCGTCGAGAAAATGCAATTTAAGCAATAAAATTAAAAATGCACCCAAAACCTAAACCAAACGTTGCAGGTGGTTATTTCTTCGTGCGCAGCAGTCAACGCGCCACTCTCTAGCTGCCAAGAACACTTTTTACTATGCGCACCCAACCAGAGTGACGGGAGGAGCACATTTCAGAAAACGTGCTCAGCTCGTCGAGAAAATGCGATTTAAGCAATAAAATTAAAAATGCACCTAAAACCTAAACCAAACGTTGCAGGTGGTTATTTCTTCATGCGCAGTGGTCAACGCGGCACTCTCTAGCTGCCAAGAGCACTTTTTACTATGCGCACCCAACCAGAGTGACGGGAGGAGCACATTTCAGAAAACGTGCTCAGCTCGTCGAGAAAATGCGATTTAAGCAATAAAATTAAAAATGCACCCAAAACCTAAACCAAACGTTGCAGGTGGTTATTTCTTCATGCGCAGTGGTCAACGCGGCACTCTCTAGCTGCCAAGAGCACTTTTTACTATGCGCACCCACCAGAGTGACGGGAGGAGCACATTTCAGAAAACGTGCTCAGCTCGTCGAGAAAATGCGATTTAAGCAATAAAATTAAAAATGCACCCAAAACCTAAACCAAACGTTGCAGATGGTCATTTCTTCATGCGCAGTGGTCAACGCGGCACTCTCTAGCTGCCAAGAGCACTTTTTACTATGCACACCCAACCAGAGTGACTGGAGGAGCGCATTTCAGAAAACGTGCTCAGCTCGTCCAGAAAATGCGATTTAAGCAATAAAATTAAAAATGCACCTAAAACCTAAACCAAACGTTGCAGATGGTCATTTCTTCATGCGCAGTGGTCAACGCGGCACTCTCTGGCTGCCAAGAGCACTTTTTACTATGCGCACCCAACCAGAGTGACGGGAGGAGCACATTTCAGAAAACGTGCTCAGCTCGTCCAGAAAATGCGATTTAAGCAATAAAATTAAAAATGCACCTAAAACCTAAACCAAACGTTGCAGATGGTCATTTCTTCATGCGCAGTGGTCAACGCGGCACTCTCTAGATGCCAAGAGCACTTTTTACTATGTGCACCCAACCAGAGTGACGTGAGGAGCACATTTCAGAAAACGTGCTCAACTCGTCGAGAAAATGCGATTTAAGCAATAAAATTAAAAATGCACCCAAAACCTAAACCAAACGTTGCAGGTGATTATTTCTTCATGCGCAGTGGTCAACGCGGCACTCTCTAGCTGCCAAGAGCACTTTTTACTATGCGCACCCAACCAGAGTGACGGGAGGAGCACTTTTCAGAAAACGTGCTCAGCTCGTCGAGAAAATGCAAATTAAGCAATAAAATTAAAAATGCACCCAAAACCTAAACCAAACGTTGCAGATGGTCATTTCTTCATGCGCAGTGGTCAACGCGGCACTCTCTAGCTGCCAAGAGCACTTTTTACTATGCGCACCCAACCAGAGTGACTGGAGGAGCACATTTCAGAAAACGTGCTCAGCTCGTCGAGAAAATGCGATTTAAGCAATAAAATTAAAAATGCACCTAAAACCCAAACCAAACGTTGCAGGTGGTTATTTCTTCATGCGCAGTGGTCAACGCGGCACTCTCTAGCTGCCAAGAGCACTTTTTACGATGCACACCCAACCAGAGAGACGGGAGGAGCGCATTTCAGAAAACGTGCTCAGCTCGACGAGAAAATGCGATTTAAGCAATAAAATTAAAAATGCACCCAAAACCTAAACCAAACGTTGCAGGTTTTTATTTCTTCATGCACAGTGGTCAACGCGGCACTCTCTAGCTGCCAAGAGCACTTTTTACTATGCGCACCCAACCAGAGTGACGGGAGGAGCACATTTCAGAAAACGTGCTCAGCTCGTCGAGAAAATGCGATTTAAGCAATAAAATTAAAAATGCACCTAAAACCTAAACCAAACGCTGCAGATGGTCATTTCTTCATGCGCAGTGGTCAACGCGGCACTCTCTAGCTGCCAAGAGCACTTTTTACTATACACACCAAACCAGAGTGACGGGAGGAGCACATTCCAGAAAACGTGCTCAGCTCGTCGAGAAAATGCGATTTAAGCAATAAAATTAAAAATGCACCCAAAACCTAAAGCAAACGTTGCAGATGGTCATTTCTTCATGTGCAGTGGTCAACGCGGCACCCTCTAGCTGCCAAGAGCACTTTTTACTATGCACACCCAACCAGAGTGACGGGAGGAGCGCATTTCAGGAAACGTGCTCAGCTCGTCGAGAAAATGCGATTTAAGCCGTACAATTAAAAATGCACCTAAAACCTAAACCAAACGTTGCAGGTGGTTATTTCTTCATGCGCAGTGGTCAACGCGGCACTCTCTAGCTGCCAAGAGCACTTTTTACTATGCACACCCAACCAGAGTGACGGGAGGAGCACATTTCATAAAACGTGCTTAGCTCGTCGAGAAAATGCTATTTAAGCAATAAAATTAAAAATGCACCTAAAACCTAAACCAAACGTTGCAGATGGTCATTTCTTCATGCGCAGTGGTCAACGCGGCACTCTCTAGCTGCCAAGAGCACTTTTTACTATGCACACCCAACCAGAGTGACGGGAGGAGCACATTTCAGAAAACGTGCTCAGCTCGTCCAGAAAATGCGATTTAAGCAATAAAATTAAAAATGCACCCAAAACCTAAACCAAACGTTGCAGGTGGTTATTTCTTCATGCGCAGTGGTCAACGCGGCACTCTCTAGCTGCCAAGAGCACTTTTTACTATGCGCACCCAACCAGAGTGACGGGAGGAGCACATTTCAGAAAACGTGCTCAGCTCGTCGAGAAAATGCAATTTAAGCAATAAAATTAAAAATGCACCCAAAACCTAAACCAAACGTTGCAGGTGGTTATTTCTTCGTGCGCAGCAGTCAACGCGCCACTCTCTAGCTGCCAAGAACACTTTTTACTATGCGCACCCAACCAGAGTGACGGGAGGAGCACATTTCAGAAAACGTGCTCAGCTCGTCGAGAAAATGCGATTTAAGCAATAAAATTAAAAATGCACCTAAAACCTAAACCAAACGTTGCAGGTGGTTATTTCTTCATGCGCAGTGGTCAACGCGGCACTCTCTAGCTGCCAAGAGCACTTTTTACTATGCGCACCCAACCAGAGTGACGGGAGGAGCACATTTCAGAAAACGTGCTCAGCTCGTCGAGAAAATGCGATTTAAGCAATAAAATTAAAAATGCACACAAAACCTAAACCAAACGTTGCAGGTGGTTATTTCTTCATGCGCAGTGGTCAACGCGGCACTCTCTAGCTGCCAAGAGCACTTTTTACTATGCGCACCCACCAGAGTGACGGGAGGAGCACATTTCAGAAAACGTGCTCAGCTCGTCGAGAAAATGCGATTTAAGCAATAAAATTAAAAATGCACCCAAAACCTAAACCAAACGTTGCAGATGGTCATTTCTTCATGCGCAGTGGTCAACGCGGCACTCTCTAGCTGCCAAGAGCACTTTTTACTATGCACACCCAACCAGAGTGACTGGAGGAGCGCATTTCAGAAAACGTGCTCAGCTCGACGAGAAAATGCGATTTAAGCAATAAAATTAAAAATGCACCCAAAACCTAAACCAAACGTTGCAGGTGGTTATTACTTCATGTGCAGTGGTCAACGCGGCACTCTCTAGCTGCCAAGAGCACTTTTTACTATACACACCCAACTAGAGTGACGGGAGGAGCACATTCCAGAAAACGTGCTCAGCTAGTCGAGAAAATGCGATTTAAGCAATAAAATTAAAAATGCACCCAAAACCTAAACCAAACGTTGCAGGTGGTTATTTCTTCATGCGCAGCAGTCAACGCGGCACTCTCTAGCTGCCAAGAGCACTTTTTACTATGCGCACCCAACCAGAGTGACGGGAGGAGCACATTTCAGAAAACGTGCTCAGCTCGTCGAGAAAATGCGATTTAAGCAATAAAATTAAAAATGCACCCAAAACCTAAACCAAACGTTGCAGGTGATTATTTCTTCATGTGCAGTGGTCAACGCGGCACTCTCTAGCTGCCAAGAGCACTTTTTACTATGCGCACCCAACCAGAGTGACGGGAGGAGCACTTTTCAGAAAACGTGCTCAGCTCGTCGAGAAAATGCAAATTAAGCAATAAAATTAAAAATGCACCCAAAACCTAAACCAAACGTTGCAGATGGTCATTTCTTCATGCGCAGTGGTCAACGCGGCACTCTCTAGCTGCCAAGAGCACTTTTTACTATGCGCACCCAACCAGAGTGACTGGAGGAGCACATTTCAGAAAACGTGCTCAGCTCGTCGAGAAAATGCGATTTAAGCAATAAAATTAAAAATGCACCTAAAACCCAAACCAAACGTTGCAGGTGGTTATTTCTTCATGCGCAGTGGTCAACGCGCCACTCTCTAGCTGCCAAGAGCACTTTTTACGATGCACACCCAACCAGAGAGACGGGAGGAGCGCATTTCAGAAAACGTGCTCAGCTCGACGAGAAAATGCGATTTAAGCAATAAAATTAAAAATGCACCCAAAACCTAAACCAAACGTTGCAGGTTTTTATTTCTTCATGCACAGTGGTCAACGCGGCACTCTCTAGCTGCCAAGAGCACTTTTTACTATGCGCACCCAACCAGAGTGACGGGAGGAGCACATTTCAGAAAACGTGCTCAGCTCGTCGAGAAAATGCGATTTAAGCAATAAAATTAAAAATGCACCTAAAACCTAAACCAAACGCTGCAGATGGTCATTTCTTCATGCGCAGTGGTCAACGCGGCACTCTCTAGCTGCCAAGAGCACTTTTTACTATACACACCGAACCAGAGTGACGGGAGGAGCACATTCCAGAAAACGTGCTCAGCTCGTCGAGAAAATGCGATTTAAGCAATAAAATTAAAAATGCACCCAAAACCTAAAGCAAACGTTGCAGATGGTCATTTCTTCATGTGCAGTGGTCAACGCGGCACTCTCTAGCTGCCAAGAGCACTTTTTACTATGCACACCCAACCAGAGTGACGGGAGGAGCGCATTTCAGGAAACGTGCTCAGCTCGTCGAGAAAATGCGATTTAAGCCGTACAATTAAAAATGCACCTAAAACCTAAACCAAACGTTGCAGGTGGTTATTTCTTCATGCGCAGTGGTCAACGCGGCACTCTCTAGCTGCCAAGAGCACTTTTTACTATGCGCACCCAACTAGAGTGACGGGAGGAGCACATTTCAGAAAACGTGCTCAGCTCGTCGAGAAAATGCGATTTAAGCAATAAAATTAAAAATGCACCCAAAACCTAAACCAAACGTTGCAGGTGGTTATTTCTTCATGCGCAGTGGTAAACGCGGCACTCTCTAGTTGCCAAGAGCACTTTTTACTATGCGCACCCAACCCGAGTGACGGGAGGAGCACATTTCATAAAACGTGCTCAGCTCGTCGAGAAAATGCTATTTAAGCAATAAAATTAAAAATGCACCTAAAACCTAAACCAAACGTTGCAGATGGTCATTTCTTCATGCGCAGTGGTCAACGCGGCACTCTCTAGCTGCCAAGAGCACTTTTTACTATGCACACCCAACCAGAGTGACGGGAGGAGCACATTTCAGAAAACGTGCTCAGCTCGTCCAGAAAATGCGATTTAAGCAATAAAATTAAAAATGCACCCAAAACCTAAACCAAACGTTGCAGGTGGTTATTTCTTCATGCGCAGTGGTCAACGCGGCACTCTCTAGCTGCCAAGAGCACTTTTTACTATGCGCACCCAACCAGAGTGACGGGAGGAGCACATTTCAGAAAACGTGCTCAGCTCGTCGAGAAAATGCAATTTAAGCAATAAAATTAAAAATGCACCCAAAACCTAAACCAAACGTTGCAGGTGGTTATTTCTTCGTGCGCAGCAGTCAACGCGCCACTCTCTAGCTGCCAAGAACACTTTTTACTATGCGCACCCAACCAGAGTGACGGGAGGAGCACATTTCAGAAAACGTGCTCAGCTCGTCGAGAAAATGCGATTTAAGCAATAAAATTAAAAATGCACCTAAAACCTAAACCAAACGTTGCAGGTGGTTATTTCTTCATGCGCAGTGGTCAACGCGGCACTCTCTAGCTGCCAAGAGCACTTTTTACTATGCGCACCCAACCAGAGTGACGGGAGGAGCACATTTCAGAAAACGTGCTCAGCTCGTCGAGAAAATGCGATTTAAGCAATAAAATTAAAAATGCACCCAAAACCTAAACCAAACGTTGCAGGTGGTTATTTCTTCATGCGCAGTGGTCAACGCGGCACTCTCTAGCTGCCAAGAGCACTTTTTACTATGCGCACCCACCAGAGTGACGGGAGGAGCACATTTCAGAAAACGTGCTCAGCTCGTCGAGAAAATGCGATTTAAGCAATAAAATTAAAAATGCACCCAAAACCTAAACCAAACGTTGCAGATGGTCATTTCTTCATGCGCAGTGGTCAACGCGGCACTCTCTAGCTGCCAAGAGCACTTTTTACTATGCACACCCAACCAGAGTGACTGGAGGAGCGCATTTCAGAAAACGTGCTCAGCTCGTCCAGAAAATGCGATTTAAGCAATAAAATTAAAAATGCACCTAAAACCTAAACCAAACGTTGCAGATGGTCATTTCTTCATGCGCAGTGGTCAACGCGGCACTCTCTGGCTGCCAAGAGCACTTTTTACTATGCGCACCCAACCAGAGTGACGGGAGGAGCACATTTCAGAAAACGTGCTCAGCTCGTCCAGAAAATGCGATTTAAGCAATACAATTAAAAATGCACCTAAAACCTAAACCAAACGTTGCAGATGGTCATTTCTTCATGCGCAGTGGTCAACGCGGCACTCTCTAGATGCCAAGAGCACTTTTTACTATGTGCACCCAACCAGAGTGACGTGAGGAGCACATTTCAGAAAACGTGCTCAACTCGTCGAGAAAATGCGATTTAAGCAATAAAATTAAAAATGCACCCAAAACCTAAACCAAACGTTGCAGGTGATTATTTCTTCATGCGCAGTGGTCAACGCGGCACTCTCTAGCTGCCAAGAGCACTTTTTACTATGCGCACCCAACCAGAGTGACGGGAGGAGCACTTTTCAGAAAACGTGCTCAGCTCGTCGAGAAAATGCAAATTAAGCAATAAAATTAAAAATGCACCCAAAACCTAAACCAAACGTTGCAGATGGTCATTTCTTCATGCGCAGTGGTCAACGCGGCACTCTCTAGCTGCCAAGAGCACTTTTTACTATGCGCACCCAACCAGAGTGACTGGAGGAGCACATTTCAGAAAACGTGCTCAGCTCGTCGAGAAAATGCGATTTAAGCAATAAAATTAAAAATGCACCTAAAACCCAAACCAAACGTTGCAGGTGGTTATTTCTTCATGCGCAGTGGTCAACGCGGCACTCTCTAGCTGCCAAGAGCACTTTTTACGATGCACACCCAACCAGAGAGACGGGAGGAGCGCATTTCAGAAAACGTGCTCAGCTCGACGAGAAAATGCGATTTAAGCAATAAAATTAAAAATGCACCCAAAACCTAAACCAAACGTTGCAGGTTTTTATTTCTTCATGCACAGTGGTCAACGCGGCACTCTCTAGCTGCCAAGAGCACTTTTTACTATGCGCACCCAACCAGAGTGACGGGAGGAGCACATTTCAGAAAACGTGCTCAGCTCGTCGAGAAAATGCGATTTAAGCAATAAAATTAAAAATGCACCTAAAACCTAAACCAAACGCTGCAGATGGTCATTTCTTCATGCGCAGTGGTCAACGCGGCACTCTCTAGCTGCCAAGAGCACTTTTTACTATACACACCAAACCAGAGTGACGGGAGGAGCACATTCCAGAAAACGTGCTCAGCTCGTCGAGAAAATGCGATTTAAGCAATAAAATTAAAAATGCACCCAAAACCTAAAGCAAACGTTGCAGATGGTCATTTCTTCATGTGCAGTGGTCAACGCGGCACCCTCTAGCTGCCAAGAGCACTTTTTACTATGCACACCCAACCAGAGTGACGGGAGGAGCGCATTTCAGGAAACGTGCTCAGCTCGTCGAGAAAATGCGATTTAAGCCGTACAATTAAAAATGCACCTAAAACCTAAACCAAACGTTGCAGGTGGTTATTTCTTCATGCGCAGTGGTCAACGCGGCACTCTCTAGCTGCCAAGAGCAATTTTTACTATGCACACCCAACCAGAGTGACGGGAGGAGCACATTTCATAAAACGTGCTTAGCTCGTCGAGAAAATGCTATTTAAGCAATAAAATTAAAAATGCACCTAAAACCTAAACCAAACGTTGCAGATGGTCATTTCTTCATGCGCAGTGGTCAACGCGGCACTCTCTAGCTGCCAAGAGCACTTTTTACTATGCACACCCAACCAGAGTGACGGGAGGAGCACATTTCAGAAAACGTGCTCAGCTCGTCCAGAAAATGCGATTTAAGCAATAAAATTAAAAATGCACCCAAAACCTAAACCAAACGTTGCAGGTGGTTATTTCTTCATGCGCAGTGGTCAACGCGGCACTCTCTAGCTGCCAAGAGCACTTTTTACTATGCGCACCCAACCAGAGTGACGGGAGGAGCACATTTCAGAAAACGTGCTCAGCTCGTCGAGAAAATGCAATTTAAGCAATAAAATTAAAAATGCACCCAAAACCTAAACCAAACGTTGCAGGTGGTTATTTCTTCGTGCGCAGCAGTCAACGCGCCACTCTCTAGCTGCCAAGAACACTTTTTACTATGCGCACCCAACCAGAGTGACGGGAGGAGCACATTTCAGAAAACGTGCTCAGCTCGTCGAGAAAATGCGATTTAAGCAATAAAATTAAAAATGCACCTAAAACCTAAACCAAACGTTGCAGGTGGTTATTTCTTCATGCGCAGTGGTCAACGCGGCACTCTCTAGCTGCCAAGAGCACTTTTTACTATGCGCACCCAACCAGAGTGACGGGAGGAGCACATTTCAGAAAACGTGCTCAGCTCGTCGAGAAAATGCGATTTAAGCAATAAAATTAAAAATGCACACAAAACCTAAACCAAACGTTGCAGGTGGTTATTTCTTCATGCGCAGTGGTCAACGCGGCACTCTCTAGCTGCCAAGAGCACTTTTTACTATGCGCACCCACCAGAGTGACGGGAGGAGCACATTTCAGAAAACGTGCTCAGCTCGTCGAGAAAATGCGATTTAAGCAATAAAATTAAAAATGCACCCAAAACCTAAACCAAACGTTGCAGATGGTCATTTCTTCATGCGCAGTGGTCAACGCGGCACTCTCTAGCTGCCAAGAGCACTTTTTACTATGCACACCCAACCAGAGTGACTGGAGGAGCGCATTTCAGAAAACGTGCTCAGCTCGACGAGAAAATGCGATTTAAGCAATAAAATTAAAAATGCACCCAAAACCTAAACCAAACGTTGCAGGTGGTTATTACTTCATGTGCAGTGGTCAACGCGGCACTCTCTAGCTGCCAAGAGCACTTTTTACTATACACACCCAACTAGAGTGACGGGAGGAGCACATTCCAGAAAACGTGCTCAGCTAGTCGAGAAAATGCGATTTAAGCAATAAAATTAAAAATGCACCCAAAACCTAAACCAAACGTTGCAGGTGGTTATTTCTTCATGCGCAGCAGTCAACGCGGCACTCTCTAGCTGCCAAGAGCACTTTTTACTATGCGCACCCAACCAGAGTGACGGGAGGAGCACATTTCAGAAAACGTGCTCAGCTCGTCGAGAAAATGCGATTTAAGCAATAAAATTAAAAATGCACCCAAAACCTAAACCAAACGTTGCAGGTGATTATTTCTTCATGTGCAGTGGTCAACGCGGCACTCTCTAGCTGCCAAGAGCACTTTTTACTATGCGCACCCAACCAGAGTGACGGGAGGAGCACTTTTCAGAAAACGTGCTCAGCTCGTCGAGAAAATGCAAATTAAGCAATAAAATTAAAAATGCACCCAAAACCTAAACCAAACGTTGCAGATGGTCATTTCTTCATGCGCAGTGGTCAACGCGGCACTCTCTAGCTGCCAAGAGCACTTTTTACTATGCGCACCCTACCAGAGTGACGGGAGGAGCACATTTCAGAAAACGTGCTCAGCTCGTCGAGAAAATGCGATTTAAGCAATAAAATTAAAAATGCACCTAAAACCTAAACCAAACGCTGCAGGTGGTTATTTCTTTTTGCGCAGTGGTCAACGCGGCACTCTCTAGCTGCCAAGAGCACTTCTTACTATGCGCACCCAACCAGAGTGACGGGAGGAGCACATTTCAGAAAACGTGCTCAGCTCGTCGAGAAAATGCGATTTAAGCAATAAAATTAAAAATGCACGTAAAACCTAAACCAAACGTTGCAGATGGTCATTTCTTCATGCGCAGTGGTCAACGCGGCACTCTCTAGCTGCCAAGAGCACTTTTTAGTATGCGCACCCAACCAGAGTGACGGGAGGAGCACATTTCAGAAAACGTGCTCAGCTCGTCCAGAAAATGCGATTTAAGCAATAAAATTAAAAATGCACCCAAAACCTAACCCAAACGTTGCAGGTGGTTATTTCTTCATGCGCAGAGGTCAACGCGGCACTCTCTAGCTGCCAAGAGCACTTTTTACTATGCGCACCCAACCAGAGTGACGGGAGGAGCACATTTCAGAAAACGTGCTCAGCTCGTCGAGAAAATGCGATTTAAGCATTAAAATTAAAAATGCACCTAAAACCTAAACCAAACGTTGCAGGTGGTTATTTCTTCATGCGCAGCAGTCAACGCGGCACTCTCTAGCTGCCGAGAGCACTTTTTACTATGCGCACCCAACCAGAGTGACGGGAGGAGCACATTTCAGAAAACGTGCTCAGCTCGTCGAGAAAATGCAATTTAAGCAATAAAATTAACAATGCACCTAAAACCTAAACCAAACGTTGCAAATGGTCATTTCTTCATGCGCAGTGGTCAACGCGGCACTCTCTAGTTGCCAAGAGCACTTTTTACTATGCGCACCCGACCAGAGTGACGGGAGGAGCACATTTCAGAAAACGTGCTCAGCTCGTCAAGAAAATGCGATTTAAGCAATACAATTAAAAATGCACCTAAAACCTAAACCAAACGTTGCAGGTGGTTATTTCTTCATGCGCAGTGGTCAACGCGGCACTCTCTAGCTGCCAAGAGCACTTTTTACTATGCGCACCCAACCAGAGTGACGGGAGGAGCACATTTCAGAAAACGTGCTCAGCTCGACGAGAAAGTGCGATTTAAGCAATAAAATTAAAAATGCACCCAAAACCTAAACCAAACGTTGCAGGTGGTTATTTCTTCATGTGCAGTGGTCAACGCGGCACTCTCTAGCTGCCAAGAGCACTTTTTACTATGCGCACCCTACCAGAGTGACGGGAGGAGCACATTTCAGAAAACGTGCTCAGCTCGTCGAGAAAATGCGATTTAAGCAATAAAATTAAAAATGCACCTAAAACCTAAACCAAACGCTGCAGGTGGTTATTTCTTTTTGCGCAGTGGTCAACGCGGCACTCTCTAGCTGCCAAGAGCACTTCTTACTATGCGCACCCAACCAGAGTGACGGGAGGAGCACATTTCAGAAAACGTGCTCAGCTCGTCGAGAAAATGCGATTTAAGCAATAAAATTAAAAATGCACCTAAAACCTAAACCAAACGTTGCAGATGGTCATTTCTTCATGCGCAGTGGTCAACGCGGCACTCTCTAGCTGCCAAGAGCACTTTTTAGTATGCACACCCAACCAGAGTGACGGGAGGAGCACATTTCAGAAAACGTGCTCAGCTCGTCCAGAAAATGCGATTTAAGCAATAAAATTAAAAATGCACCCAAAACCTAAACCAAACGTTGCAGGTGGTTATTTCTTCATGCGCAGTGGTCAACGCGGCACTCTCTAGCTGCCAAGAGCACTTTTTACTATGCGCCCCCAACCAGAGTGACGGGAGGAGCACATTTCAGAAAACCTGCTCAGCTCGTCGAGAAAATGCGATTTAAGCAATAAAATTAAAAATGCACCTAAAACCTAAACCAAACGTTGCAGGTGGTTATTTCTTCATGCGCAGTGGTCAACGCGGCACTCTCTAGCTGCCAAGAGCACTTTTTACTATGCGCACCCAACCAGAATGACGGGAGGAGCACATTTCAGAAAACGTGCTCAGCTCGTCGAGAAAATGCGATTTAAGCAATAAAATTAAAAATGCACCCAAAACCTAAAACAAACGTTGCAGATTGTCATTTCTTCATGCGCAGTGGTCAACGCGGCACTCTCTAGCTGCCAAGAGCACTTTTTACTATGCGCACCCAACCAGAGTGACGGGAGGAGCACATTTCAGAAAACGTGCTCAGCTCGACGAGAAAATGCGATTTAAGCAATAAAATTAAAAATGCACCCAAAACCTAAACCAAACGTTGCAGGCCGTTATTTCTTCATGCGCAGTGGTCAACGCAGCACTGTCTAGCTGCCAAGAGCACTTTTTACTATGCGCACCCAACCAGAGTGACGGGAGGAGCACATTTCAGAAAACGTGCTCAGCTCGTCAAGAAAATGCGATTTAAGCAATAAAATTAAAAATGCACCTAAAACCTAAACCAAACGTTGCAGGTGGTTATTTCTTCATGCGCAGCAGTCAACGCGGCACTCTCTAGCTGCCAAGAGCACTTTTTACTATGCGCACCCAACCAGAGTGAAGGGAGGAGCACATTTCAGAAAACGTGCTCAGCTCGTCGAGAAAATGCGATTTAAGCAATACAATTAAAAATGCACCCAAAACCTAAACTAAACGTTGCAGGTGGTTATTTCTTCATGCGCAGTGGTCAACGCGGCACTCTCTAGCTGCCAAGAGCACTTTTTACTATGCGCACCCTACCAGAGTGACGGGAGGAGCACATTTCAGAAAACGTGCTCAGCTCGTCGAGAAAATGCGATTTAAGCATTAAAATTAAAAATGCACCTAAAACCTAAACCAAACGTTGCAGGTGGTTATTTCTTCATGCGCAGCAGTCAACGCGGCACTCTCTAGCTGCCGAGAGCACTTTTTACTATGCGCACCCAACCAGAGTGACGGGAGGAGCACATTTCAGAAAACGTGCTCAGCTCGTCGAGAAAATGCGATTTAAGCAATAAAATTAAAAATGCACCTAAAACCTAAACCAAACGTTGCAGGTGGTTATTTCTTCATGCGCAGTGGTCAACGCGGCACTCTCTAGCTGCCAAGAGCACTTTTTACTATGCGCACCCAACCAGAGTGACGGGAGGAGCACATTTCAGAAAACGTGCTCAGCTCGTCGAGAAAATGCGATTTAAGCAATAAAATTAAAAATGCACCCAAAACCTAAACCAAACGTTGCAGATGGTCATTTCTTCATGCGCAGTGGTCAACGCGGCACTCTCTAGCTGCCAAGAGCACTTTTTACTATGCGCACCCAACCAGAGTGACGGGAGGAGCACATTTCAGAAAACGTGCTCAGCTCGACGAGAAAATGCGATTTAAGCAATAAAATTAAAAATGCACCCAAAACCTAAACCAAACGTTGCAGGCGGTTTTTTCTTCATGCGCAGTGGTCAACGCGGCACTCTCTAGCTGCCAAGAGCACTTTTTACTATGCGCACCCAACCAGAGTGACGGGAGGACCACATTTCAGAAAACGTGCTCAGCTCGACGAGAAAGTGCGATTTAAGCAATAAAATTAAAAATGCACCCAAAACCTAAACCAAACGTTGCAGGTGGTTATTTCTTCATGTGCAGTGGTCAACGCGGCACTCTCTAGCTGCCAAGAGCACTTTTTACTATGCGCACCCTACCAGAGTGACGGGAGGAGCACATTTCAGAAAACGTGCTCAGCTCGTCGAGAAAATGCGATTTAAGCAATAAAATTAAAAATGCACCTAAAACCTAAACCAAACGCTGCAGGTGGTTATTTCTTTTTGCGCAGTGGTCAACGCGGCACTCTCTAGCTGCCAAGAGCACTTCTTACTATGCGCACCCAACCAGAGTGACGGGAGGAGCACATTTCAGAAAACGTGCTCAGCTCGTCGAGAAAATGCGATTTAAGCAATAAAATTAAAAATGCACGTAAAACCTAAACCAAACGTTGCAGATGGTCATTTCTTCATGCGCAGTGGTCAACGCGGCACTCTCTAGCTGCCAAGAGCACTTTTTAGTATGCGCACCCAACCAGAGTGACGGGAGGAGCACATTTCAGAAAACGTGCTCAGCTCGTCCAGAAAATGCGATTTAAGCAATAAAATTAAAAATGCACCCAAAACCTAAACCAAACGTTGCAGGTGGTTATTTCTTCATGCGCAGAGGTCAACGCGGCACTCTCTAGCTGCCAAGAGCACTTTTTACTATGCGCACCCAACCAGAGTGACGGGAGGAGCACATTTCAGAAAACGTGCTCAGCTCGTCGAGAAAATGCGATTTAAGCAATAAAATTAAAAATGCACCTAAAACCTAAACCAAACGTTGCAGATGGTTATTTCTTCATGCGCAGTGGTCAACGCGGCACTCTCTAGCTGCCAAGAGCACTTTTTACTATGCGCACCCAACCAGAATGACGGGAGGAGCACATTTCAGAAAACGTGCTCAGCTCGTCGAGAAAATGCGATTTAAGCAATAAAATTAAAAATGCACCCAAAACCTAAAACAAACGTTGCAGATTGTCATTTCTTCATGCGCAGTGGTCAACGCGGCACTCTCTAGCTGCAAAGAGCACTTTTTACTATGCGCACCCAACCAGAGTGACGGGAGGAGCACATTTCAGAAAACGTGCTCAGCTCGACGAGAAAATGCGATTTAAGCAATAAAATTAAAAATGCACCCAAAACCTAAACCAAACGTTGCAGGCGGTTATTTCTTCATGCGCAGTGGTCAACGCGGCACTCTCTAGCTGCCAAGAGCACTTTTTACTATGCGCACCCAACCAGAGTGACGGGAGGAGCACATTTCAGAAAACGTGCTCAGCTCGTCAAGAAAATGCGATTTAAGCAATAAAATTAAAAATGCACCTAAAACCTAAACCAAACGTTGCAGGTGGTTATTTCTTCATGCGCAGCAGTCAACGCGGCACTCTCTAGCTGCCAAGAGCACTTTTTACTATGCGCACCCAACCAGAGTGACGGGAGGAGCACATTTCAGAAAACGTGCTCAGCTCGTCGAGAAAATGCGATTTAAGCAATAAAATTAAAAATGCACCCAAAACCTAAACCAAACGTTGCAGGTGGTTATTTCTTCATGCGCAGTGTTTAACGCGGCACTCTCTAGCTGCCAAGAGCACTTTTTACTATGCGCACCCAACCAGAGTGACGGGAGGAGCACATTTCAGAAAACGTGCTCAGCTCGTCGAGAAAATGCGATTTAAGCAATAAAATTAAAAATGCACCTGAAACCTAAACCAAACGTTGCAGGTGGTTATTTCTTCATGTGCAGTGGCCAACGCGGCACTCTCTAGCTGCCAAGAGCACTTTTTACTATGCGCACCCAACCAGAGTGACGGGAGGAGCACATTTCAGAAAACGTGCTCAGCTCGTCGAGAAAATGCAATTTAAGCAATAAAATTAAAAATGCACCTAAAACCTAAACCAAACGTTGCAGGTGGTTATTTCTTCATGCGCAGTGGTCAACGCGGCACTCTCTAGCTGCCAAGAGCAATTTTGACTATGCGCACCCAACAAGAGTGACGGGAGGAGCACATTTCAAAAAACGTGCTCAGCTCGTCGAGAAAATACGATTTAAGCAATAAAATTAAAAATGCACCTAAAACCTAAACCAAACTTGCAGGTGGTTATTTCTTCATGTGCAGTGGTCAACGCGGCACTCTCTAGCTGCCAAGAGCACTTTTTACTATGCGCACCCAACCAGAGTGACGGGAGGAGCACATTTCAGAAAACGTGCTCAGCTCGACGAGAAAATGCGATTTAAGCAATAAAATTAAAAATGCACCCAAAACCTAAACCAAACGTTGCAGGTGGTTATTTCTTCATGCGCAGTGGTCAACGCGGCACTCTCTAGCTGCCAAGAGCACTTTTTACGATGCACACCCAACCAGAGAGACGGGAGGAGCGCATTTCAGAAAACGTGCTCAGCTCGACGAGAAAATGCGATTTAAGCAATAAAATTAAAAATGCACCCAAAACCTAAACCAAACGTTGCAGGTGGTAATTTCTTCATGCGCAGTGGTCAACGCGGCACTCTCTAGCTGCCAAGAGCACTTTTTACTATGCGCACCCAACCAGAGTGACGGGAGGAGCACATTTCAGAAAACGTGCTCAGCTCGTCGAGAAAATGCGATTTAAGCAATAAAATTAAAAATGCACCCAAAACCTAAACCAAACGTTGCAGATTGTCATTTCTTCATGCGCAGTGGTCAACGCGGCACTCTCTAGCTGCCAAGAGCACTTTTTACTATGCGCACCCAACCAGAGTGACGGGAGGAGCACATTTCAGAAAACGTGCTCAGCTCGTCGAGAAAATGCGATTTAAGCAATAAAATTAAAAATGCACCCAAAACATTAAACCAAACGTTGCAGGTGGTCATTTCTTCATGCGCAGTGGTCAACGCGGCACTCTCTAGCTGCCAAGAGCACCTTTTACTATGCACACCCAACCAGAGTGACGGGAGGAGCGCATTTCAGAAAACGTGCTCAGCTCGACGAGAAAATGCGATTTAAGCAATGAAATTAAAAATGCACCCAAAACCTAAACCAAACGTTGCAGGTTTTTATTTCTTCATGCACAGTGGTCAACGCGGCACTCTCTAGCTGCCAAGAGCACTTTTTACTATGCGCACCCAACCAGAGTGACGGGAGGAGCACATTTCAGAAAACGTGCTCAGCTCGTCGAGAAAATGCGATTTAAGCAATAAAATTAAAAAAGCACCTAAAACCTAAACCAAACGCTGCAGATGGTCATTTCTTCATGCGCAGTGGTCAACGCGGCACTCTCTAGCTGCCAAGAGCACTTTTTACTATACACACCGAACCAGAGTGACGGGAGGAGCACATTCCAGAAAACGTGCTCAGCTCGTCGAGAAAATGCGATTTAAGCAATAAAATTAAAAATGCACCCAAAACCTAAAGCAAACGTTGCAGATGGTCATTTCTTCATGTGCAGTGGTCAACGCGGCACTCTCTAGCTGCCAAGAGCACTTTTTACTATGCACACCCAACCAGAGTGACGGGAGGAGCGCATTTCAGGAAACGTGCTCAGCTCGTCGAGAAAATGCGATTTAAGCCGTACAATTAAAAATGCACCTAAAACCTAAACCAAACGTTGCAGGTGGTTATTTCTTCATGCGCAGTGGTCAACGCGGCACTCTCTAGCTGCCAAGAGCACTTTTTACTATGCGCACCCAACTAGAGTGACGGGAGGAGCACATTTCAGAAAACGTGCTCAGCTCGTCGAGAAAATCCGATTTAAGCAATAAAATTAAAAATGCACCCAAAACCTAAACCAAACGTTGCAGGTGGTTACTTCTTCATGCGCAGTGGTAAACGCGGCACTCTCTAGCTGCCAAGAGCACTTTTTACTATGCGCACCCAACCCGAGTGACGGGAGGAGCACATTTCATAAAACGTGCTTAGCTCGTCGAGAAAATGCTATTTAAGCAATAAAATTAAAAATGCACCTAAAACCTAAACCAAACGTTGCAGATGGTCATTTCTTCATGCGCAGTGGTCAACGCGGCACTCTCTAGCTGCCAAGAGCACTTTTTACTATGCACACCCAACCAGAGTGACGGGAGGAGCACATTTCAGAAAACGTGCTCAGCTCGTCCAGAAAATGCGATTTAAGCAATAAAATTAAAAATGCACCCAAAACCTAAACCAAACGTTGCAGGTGGTTATTTCTTCATGCGCAGTGGTCAACGCGGCACTCTCTAGCTGCCAAGAGCACTTTTTACTATGCGCACCCAACCAGAGTGACGGGAGGAGCACATTTCAGAAAACGTGCTCAGCTCGTCGAGAAAATGCAATTTAAGCAATAAAATTAAAAATGCACCCAAAACCTAAACCAAACGTTGCAGGTGGTTATTTCTTCGTGCGCAGCAGTCAACGCGCCACTCTCTAGCTGCCAAGAACACTTTTTACTATGCGCACCCAACCAGAGTGACGGGAGGAGCACATTTCAGAAAACGTGCTCAGCTCGTCGAGAAAATGCGATTTAAGCAATAAAATTAAAAATGCACCTAAAACCTAAACCAAACGTTGCAGGTGGTTATTTCTTCATGCGCAGTGGTCAACGCGGCACTCTCTAGCTGCCAAGAGCACTTTTTACTATGCGCACCCAACCAGAGTGACGGGAGGAGCACATTTCAGAAAACGTGCTCAGCTCGTCGAGAAAATGCGATTTAAGCAATAAAATTAAAAATGCACCCAAAACCTAAACCAAACGTTGCAGGTGGTTATTTCTTCATGCGCAGTGGTCAACGCGGCACTCTCTAGCTGCCAAGAGCACTTTTTACTATGCGCACCCACCAGAGTGACGGGATGAGCACATTTCAGAAAACGTGCTCAGCTCGTCGAGAAAATGCGATTTAAGCAATAAAATTAAAAATGCACCCAAAACCTAAACCAAACGTTGCAGATGGTCATTTCTTCATGCGCAGTGGTCAACGCGGCACTCTCTAGCTGCCAAGAGCACTTTTTACTATGCACACCCAACCAGAGTGACTGGAGGAGCGCATTTCAGAAAACGTGCTCAGCTCGTCCAGAAAATGCGATTTAAGCAATAAAATTAAAAATGCACCTAAAACCTAAACCAAACGTTGCAGATGGTCATTTCTTCATGCGCAGTGGTCAACGCGGCACTCTCTGGCTGCCAAGAGCACTTTTTACTATGCGCACCCAACCAGAGTGACGGGAGGAGCACATTTCAGAAAACGTGCTCAGCTCGTCCAGAAAATGCGATTTAAGCAATAAAATTAAAAATGCACCTAAAACCTAAACCAAACGTTGCAGATGGTCATTTCTTCATGCGCAGTGGTCAACGCGGCACTCTCTAGATGCCAAGAGCACTTTTTACTATGTGCACCCAACCAGAGTGACGTGAGGAGCACATTTCAGAAAACGTGCTCAACTCGTCGAGAAAATGCGATTTAAGCAATAAAATTAAAAATGCACCCAAAACCTAAACCAAACGTTGCAGGTGATTATTTCTTCATGCGCAGTGGTCCACGCGGCACTCTCTAGCTGCCAAGAGCACTTTTTACTATGCGCACCCAACCAGAGTGACGGGAGGAGCACTTTTCAGAAAACGTGCTCAGCTCGTCGAGAAAATGCAAATTAAGCAATAAAATTAAAAATGCACCCAAAACCTAAACCAAACGTTGCAGATGGTGATTTCTTCATGCGCAGTGGTCAACGCGGCACTCTCTAGCTGCCAAGAGCACTTTTTACTATGCGCACCCAACCAGAGTGACTGGAGGAGCACATTTCAGAAAACGTGCTCAGCTCGTCGAGAAAATGCGATTTAAGCAATAAAATTAAAAATGCACCTAAAACCCAAACCAAACGTTGCAGGTGGTTATTTCTTCATGCGCAGTGGTCAACGCGGCACTCTCTAGCTGCCAAGAGCACTTTTTACGATGCACACCCAACCAGAGAGACGGGAGGAGCGCATTTCAGAAAACGTGCTCAGCTCGACGAGAAAATGCGATTTAAGCAATAAAATTAAAAATGCACCCAAAACCTAAACCAAACGTTGCAGGTTTTTATTTCTTCATGCACAGTGGTCAACGCGGCACTCTCTAGCTGCCAAGAGCACTTTTTACTATGCGCACCCAACCAGAGTGACGGGAGGAGCACATTTCAGAAAACGTGCTCAGCTCGTCGAGAAAATGCGATTTAAGCAATAAAATTAAAAATGCACCTAAAACCTAAACCAAACGCTGCAGATGGTCATTTCTTCATGCGCAGTGGTCAACGCGGCACTCTCTAGCTGCCAAGAGCACTTTTTACTATACACACCAAACCAGAGTGACGGGAGGAGCACATTCCAGAAAACGTGCTCAGCTCGTCGAGAAAATGCGATTTAAGCAATAAAATTAAAAATGCACCCAAAACCTAAAGCAAACGTTGCAGATGGTCATTTCTTCATGTGCAGTGGTCAACGCGGCACTCTCTAGCTGCCAAGAGCACTTTTTACTATGCACACCCAACCAGAGTGACGGGAGGAGCGCATTTCAGGAAACGTGCTCAGCTCGTCGAGAAAATGCGATTTAAGCCGTACAATTAAAAATGCACCTAAAACCTAAACCAAACGTTGCAGGTGGTTATTTCTTCATGCGCAGTGGTCAACGCGGCACTCTCTAGCTGCCAAGAGCACTTTTTACTATGCGCACCCAACTAGAGTGACGGGAGGAGCACATTTCAGAAAACGTGCTCAGCTCGTCGAGAAAATCCGATTTAAGCAATAAAATTAAAAATGCACCCAAAACCTAAACCAAACGTTGCAGGTGGTTACTTCTTCATGCGCAGTGGTAAACGCGGCACTCTCTAGCTGCCAAGAGCACTTTTTACTATGCGCACCCAACCCGAGTGACGGGAGGAGCACATTTCATAAAACGTGCTTAGCTCGTCGAGAAAATGCTATTTAAGCAATAAAATTAAAAATGCACCTAAAACCTAAACCAAACGTTGCAGATGGTCATTTCTTCATGCGCAGTGGTCAACGCGGCACTCTCTAGCTGCCAAGAGCACTTTTTACTATGCACACCCAACCAGAGTGACGGGAGGAGCACATTTCAGAAAACGTGCTCAGCTCGTCCAGAAAATGCGATTTAAGCAATAAAATTAAAAATGCACCCAAAACCTAAACCAAACGTTGCAGGTGGTTATTTCTTCATGCGCAGTGGTCAACGCGGCACTCTCTAGCTGCCAAGAGCACTTTTTACTATGCGCACCCAACCAGAGTGACGGGAGGAGCACATTTCAGAAAACGTGCTCAGCTCGTCGAGAAAATGCAATTTAAGCAATAAAATTAAAAATGCACCCAAAACCTAAACCAAACGTTGCAGGTGGTTATTTCTTCGTGCGCAGCAGTCAACGCGCCACTCTCTAGCTGCCAAGAACACTTTTTACTATGCGCACCCAACCAGAGTGACGGGAGGAGCACATTTCAGAAAACGTGCTCAGCTCGTCGAGAAAATGCGATTTAAGCAATAAAATTAAAAATGCACCTAAAACCTAAACCAAACGTTGCAGGTGGTTATTTCTTCATGCGCAGTGGTCAACGCGGCACTCTCTAGCTGCCAAGAGCACTTTTTACTATGCGCACCCAACCAGAGTGACGGGAGGAGCACATTTCAGAAAACGTGCTCAGCTCGTCGAGAAAATGCGATTTAAGCAATAAAATTAAAAATGCACCCAAAACCTAAACCAAACGTTGCAGGTGGTTATTTCTTCATGCGCAGTGGTCAACGCGGCACTCTCTAGCTGCCAAGAGCACTTTTTACTATGCGCACCCACCAGAGTGACGGGAGGAGCACATTTCAGAAAACGTGCTCAGCTCGTCGAGAAAATGCGATTTAAGCAATAAAATTAAAAATGCACCCAAAACCTAAACCAAACGTTGCAGATGGTCATTTCTTCATGCGCAGTGGTCAACGCGGCACTCTCTAGCTGCCAAGAGCACTTTTTACTATGCGCACCCAACCAGAGTGACGGGAGGAGCACTTTTCAGAAAACGTGCTCAGCTCGTCGAGAAAATGCAAATTAAGCAATAAAATTAAAAATGCACCCAAAACCTAAACCAAACGTTGCAGATGGTCATTTCTTCATGCGCAGTGGTCAACGCGGCACTCTCTAGCTGCCAAGAGCACTTTTTACTATGCGCACCCAACCAGAGTGACTGGAGGAGCACATTTCAGAAAACGTGCTCAGCTCGTCGAGAAAATGCGATTTAAGCAATAAAATTAAAAATGCACCTAAAACCCAAACCAAACGTTGCAGGTGGTTATTTCTTCATGCGCAGTGGTCAACGCGCCACTCTCTAGCTGCCAAGAGCACTTTTTACGATGCACACCCAACCAGAGAGACGGGAGGAGCGCATTTCAGAAAACGTGCTCAGCTCGACGAGAAAATGCGATTTAAGCAATAAAATTAAAAATGCACCCAAAACCTAAACCAAACGTTGCAGGTTTTTATTTCTTCATGCGCAGTGGTCAACGCGGCACTCTCTAGCTGCCAAGAGCACTTTTTACTATGCGCACCCAACCAGAGTGACGGGAGGAGCACATTTCAGAAAACGTGCTCAGCTCGTCGAGAAAATGCGATTTAAGCAATAAAATTAAAAATGCACCCAAAACCTAAACCAAACGTTACAGGTGGTTATTTCTTCATGCGCAGTGGTCAACGCGGCACTCTCTAGCTGCCAAGAGCACTTTTTACTATGCGCACCCAACCAGAGTGACGGGAGGAGCGCATTTCAGGAAACGTGCTCAGCTCGTCGAGAAAATGCGATTTAAGCCGTACAATTAAAAATGCACCTAAAACCTAAACCAAACGTTGCAGGTGGTTATTTCTTCATGCGCAGTGGTCAACGCGGCACTCTCTAGCTGCCAAGAGCACTTTTTACTATGCGCACCCAACTAGAGTGACGGGAGGAGCACATTTCAGAAAACGTGCTCAGCTCGTCGAGAAAATCCGATTTAAGCAATAAAATTAAAAATGCACCCAAAACCTAAACCAAACGTTGCAGGTGGTTACTTCTTCATGCGCAGTGGTAAACGCGGCACTCTCTAGCTGCCAAGAGCACTTTTTACTATGCGCACCCAACCCGAGTGACGGGAGGAGCACATTTCATAAAACGTGCTTAGCTCGTCGAGAAAATGCTATTTAAGCAATAAAATTAAAAATGCACCTAAAACCTAAACCAAACGTTGCAGATGGTCATTTCTTCATGCGCAGTGGTCAACGCGGCACTCTCTAGCTGCCAAGAGCACTTTTTACTATGCACACCCAACCAGAGTGACGGGAGGAGCACATTTCAGAAAACGTGCTCAGCTCGTCCAGAAAATGCGATTTAAGCAATAAAATTAAAAATGCACCCAAAACCTAAACCAAACGTTGCAGGTGGTTATTTCTTCATGCGCAGTGGTCAACGCGGCACTCTCTAGCTGCCAAGAGCACTTTTTACTATGCGCACCCAACCAGAGTGACGGGAGGAGCACATTTCAGAAAACGTGCTCAGCTCGTCGAGAAAATGCAATTTAAGCAATAAAATTAAAAATGCACCCAAAACCTAAACCAAACGTTGCAGGTGGTTATTTCTTCGTGTGCAGCAGTCAACGCGCCACTCTCTAGCTGCCAAGAACACTTTTTACTATGCGCACCCAACCAGAGTGACGGGAGGAGCACATTTCAGAAAACGTGCTCAGCTCGTCGAGAAAATGCGATTTAAGCAATAAAATTAAAAATGCACCTAAAACCTAAACCAAACGTTGCAGGTGGTTATTTCTTCATGCGCAGTGGTCAACGCGGCACTCTCTAGCTGCCAAGAGCACTTTTTACTATGCGCACCCAACCAGAGTGACGGGAGGAGCACATTTCAGAAAACGTGCTCAGCTCGTCGAGAAAATGCGATTTAAGCAATAAAATTAAAAATGCACCCAAAACCTAAACCAAACGTTGCAGGTGGTTATTTCTTCATGCGCAGTGGTCAACGCGGCACTCTCTAGCTGCCAAGAGCACTTTTTACTATGCGCACCCACCAGAGTGACGGGAGGAGCACATTTCAGAAAACGTGCTCAGCTCGTCGAGAAAATGCGATTTAAGCAATAAAATTAAAAATGCACCCAAAACCTAAACCAAACGTTGCAGATGGTCATTTCTTCATGCGCAGTGGTCAACGCGGCACTCTCTAGCTGCCAAGAGCACTTTTTACTATGCACACCCAACCAGAGTGACTGGAGGAGCGCATTTCAGAAAACGTGCTCAGCTCGACGAGAAAATGCGATTTAAGCAATAAAATTAAAAATGCACCCAAAACCTAAACCAAACGTTGCAGGTGGTTATTACTTCATGCGCAGTGGTCAACGCGGCACTCTCTAGCTGCCAAGAGCACTTTTTACTATACACACCCAACTAGAGTGACGGGAGGAGCACATTCCAGAAAACGTGCTCAGCTAGTCGAGAAAATGCGATTTAAGCAATAAAATTAAAAATGCACCCAAAACCTAAACCAAACGTTGCAGGTGGTTATTTCTTCATGCGGAGCAGTCAACGCGGCACTCTCTAGCTGCCAAGAGCACTTTTTACTATGCGCACCCAACCAGAGTGACGGGAGGAGCACATTTCAGAAAACGTGCTCAGCTCGTCGAGAAAATGCGATTTAAGCAATAAAATTAAAAATGCACCCAAAACCTAAACCAAACGTTGCAGGTGATTATTTCTTCATGTGCAGTGGTCAACGCGGCACTCTCTAGCTGCCAAGAGCACTTTTTACTATGCGCACCCAACCAGAGTGACGGGAGGAGCGCATTTCAGAAAACGTGCTCAGCTCGTCGAGAAAATGCAAATTAAGCAATAAAATTAAAAATGCACCCAAAACCTAAACCAAACGTTGCAGATGGTCATTTCTTCATGCGCAGTGGTCAACGCGGCACTCTCTAGCTGCCAAGAGCACTTTTTACTATGCACACCCAACCAGAGTGACGGGAGGAGCACATTTCAGAAAACGTGCTCAGCTCGTCCAGACAATGCGATTTAAGCAATAAAATTAAAAATGCAGCCAAAACCTAAACCAAACGTTGCAGGTGGTTATTTCTTCATGCGCAGTGGTCAACGCGGCACTCTCTAGCTGCCAAGAGCACTTTTTACTATGCGCACCCTACCAGAGTGACGGGAGGAGCGCATTTCAGAAAACGTGCTCAGTTCGTCGAGAAAATGCGATTTAAGCAATAAAATTAAAAATGCACCTAAAACCTAAACCAAACGTTGCAGGTGGTTATTTCTTCATGCGCAGCAGTCAACGCGGCACTATCTAGCTGCCGAGAGCACTTTTTACTATGCGCACCCAACCAGAGTGACGGGAGGAGCACATTTCAGAAAACGTGCTCAGCTCGTCGAGAAAATGCAATTTAAGCAATAAAATTAAAAATGCACCCAAAACCTAAACCAAACGTTGCAGATGGTCATTTCTTCATGCGCAGTGGTCAACGCGGCACTCTCTAGCTGCCAAGAGCACTTTTTACTATGCGCACCCAACCAGAGTGACGGGAGGAGCACATTTCAGAAAACGTGCTCAGCTCGACGAGAAAATGCGATTTAAGAAATAAAATTAAAAATGCACCCAAAACCTAAACCAAACGTTGCAGGCGGTTATTTCTTCATGCGCAGTGGTCAACGCGGCACTCTCTAGCTGCCAAGAGCACTTTTTACTATGCGCACCCAACCAGAGTGACGGGAGGAGCACATTTCAGAAAACGTGCTCAGCTCGACGAGAAAGTGCGATTTAAGCAATAAAATTAAAAATGCACCCAAAACCTAAACCAAACGTTGCAGGTGGTTATTTCTTCATGTGCAGTGGTCAACGCGGCACTCTCTAGCTGCCAAGAGCACTTTTTACTATGCGCACCCTACCAGAGTGACAGGAGGAGCACATTTCAGAAAACGTGCTCAGCTCGTCGAGAAAATGCGATTTAAGCAATAAAATTAAAAATGCACCTAAAACCTAAACCAAACGCTGCAGGTGGTTATTTCTTTTTGCGCAGTGGTCAACGCGGCACTCTCTAGCTGCCAAGAGCACTTCTTACTATGCGCACCCAACCAGAGTGACGGGAGGAGCACATTTCAGAAAACGTGCTCAGCTCGTCGAGAAAATGCGATTTAAGCAATAAAATTAAAAATGCACCTAAAACCTAAACCAAACGTTGCAGGTGGTTATTTCTTCATGCGCAGTGGTCAACGCGGCACTCTCTAGCTGCCAAGAGCACTTTTTACTATGCGCACCCAACCAGAATGACGGGAGGAGCCCATTTCAGAAAACGTGCTCAGCTCGTCGAGAAAATGCGATTTAAGCAATAAAATTAAAAATGCACCCAAAACCTAAAACAAACGTTGCAGATTGTCATTTCTTCATGCGCAGTGGTCAACGCGGCACTCTCTAGCTGCCAAGAGCACTTTTTACTATGCGCACCCAACCAGAGTGACGGGAGGAGCACATTTCAGAAAACGTGCTCAGCTCGACGAGAAAATGCGATTTAAGCAATAAAATTAAAAATGCACCCAAAACCTAAACCAAACGTTGCAGGTGGTTATTTCTTCATGCGCAGTGGTCAACGCGGCACTCTCTAGCTGCCAAGAGCACTTTTTACTATGCGCACCCAATCAGAGTGACGGGAGGAGCACATTTCAGAAAACGTGCTCAGCTCGTCGAGAAAATGCGATTTAAGCAATAAAATTAAAAATGCACCCAAAACCTAAACCAAACGTTGCAGATGGTCATTTCTTCATGCGCAGTGGTCAACGCGGCACTCTCTAGCTGCCAAGAGCACTTTTTACTATGCGCACCCAACCAGAGTGACGGGAGGAGCACATTTCAGAAAACGTGCTCAGCTCGACGAGAAAATGCGATTTAAGCAATAAAATTAAAAATGCACCCAAAACCTAAACCAAACGTTGCAGGCGGTTATTTCTTCATGCGCAGTGGTCAACGCGGCACTCTCTAGCTGCCAAGAGCACTTTTTACTATGCGCACCCAACCAGAGTGACGGGAGGAGCACATTTCAGAAAACGTGCTCAGCTCGACGAGAAAGTGCGATTTAAGCAATAAAATTAAAAATGCACCCAAAACCTAAACCAAACGTTGCAGGTGGTTATTTCTTCATGTGCAGTGGTCAACGCGGCACTCTCTAGCTGCCAAGAGCACTTTTTACTATGCGCACCCTACCAGAGTGACGGGAGGAGCACATTTCAGAAAACGTGCTCAGCTCGTCGAGAAAATGCGATTTAAGCAATAAAATTAAAAATGCACCTAAAACCTAAACCAAACGCTGCAGGTGGTTATTTCTTTTTGCGCAGTGGTCAACGCAGCACTCTCTAGCTGCCAAGAGCACTTCTTACTATGCGCACCCAACCAGAGTGACGGGAGGAGCACATTTCAGAAAACGTGCTCAGCTCGTCGAGAAAATGCGATTTAAGCAATAAAATTAAAAATGCACCTAAAACCTAAACCAAACGTTGCAGATGGTCATTTCTTCATGCGCAGTGGTCAACGCGGCACTCTCTAGCTGCCAAGAGCACTTTTTAGTATGCGCACCCAACCAGAGTGACGGGAGGAGCACATTTCAGAAAACGTGCTCAGCTCGTCCAGAAAATGCGATTTAAGCAATAAAATTAAAAATGCACCCAAAACCTAAACCAAACGTTGTAGGTGGTTATTTCTTCATGCGCAGTGGTCAACGCGGCACTCTCTAGCTGCCAAGAGCACTTTTTACTATGCGCACCCAACCAGAGTGACGGGAGGAGCACATTTCAGAAAACCTGCTCAGCTCGTCGAGAAAATGCGATTTAAGCAATAAAATTAAAAATGCACCTAAAACCTAAACCAAACGTTGCAGGTGGTTATTTCTTCATGCGCAGTGGTCAACGCGGCACTCTCTAGCTGCCAAGAGCACTTTTTACTATGCGCACCCAACCAGAATGACGGGAGGAGCACATTTCAGAAAACGTGCTCAGCTCGTCGAGAAAATGCGATTTAAGCAATAAAATTAAAAATGCACCCAAAACCTAAAACAAACGTTGCAGATTGTCATTTCTTCATGCGCAGTGGTCAACGCGGCACTCTCTAGCTGCCAAGAGCACTTTTTACTATGCGCACCCAACCAGAGTGACGGGAGGAGCACATTTCAGAAAACGTGCTCAGCTCGACGAGAAAATGCGATTTAAGCAATAAAATTAAAAATGCACCCAAAACCTAAACCAAACGTTGCAGGCCGTTATTTCTTCATGCGCAGTGGTCAACGCGGCACTCTCTAGCTGCCAAGAGCACTTTTTACTATGCGCACCCAACCAGAGTGACGGGAGGAGCACATTTCAGAAAACGTGCTCAGCTCGTCAAGAAAATGCGATTTAAGCAATAAAATTAAAAATGCACCTAAAACCTAAACCAAACGTTGCAGGTGGTTATTTCTTCATGCGCAGCAGTCAACGCGGCACTCTCTAGCTGCCAAGAGCACTTTTTACTATGCGCACCCAACCAGAGTGAAGGGAGGAGCACATTTCAGAAAACGTGCTCAGCTCGTCGAGAAAATGCGATTTAAGCAATACAATTAAAAATGCACCCAAAACCTAAACTAAACGTTGCAGGTGGTTATTTCTTCATGCGCAGTGGTCAACGCGGCACTCTCTAGCTGCCAAGAGCACTTTTTACTATGCGCACCCAACCAGAGTGACGGGAGGAGCACATTTCAGAAAACGTGCTCAGCTCGTCAAGAAAATGCGATTTAAGCAATAAAATTAAAAATGCACCTAAAACCTAAACCAAACGTTGCAGGTGGTTATTTCTTCATGCGCAGCAGTCAACGCGGCACTCTCTAGCTGCCAAGAGCACTTTTTACTATGCGCACCCAACCAGAGTGAAGGGAGGAGCACATTTCAGAAAACGTGCTCAGCTCGTCGAGAAAATGCAATTTAAGCAATAAAATTAAAAATGCACCTAAAACCTAAACCAAACGTTGCAAATGGTCATTTCTTCATGCGCAGTGGTCAAGGCGGCACTCTCTAGTTGCCAAGAGCACTTTTTACTATGCGCACCCAACCAGAGTGACGGGAGGAGCACATTTCAGAAAACGTGCTCAGCTCGTCGAGAAAATGCGATTTAAGCAATAAAATTAAAAATGCACCTAAAACCTAAACCAAACGTTGCAGGTGGTTATTTCTTCATGCGCAGTGGTAAACGCGGCACTCTCTAGCTGCCAAGAGCACTTTTTACTATGTGCACCCAACAAGAGTGACGGGAGGAGCACATTTCAGAAAACGTTCTCAGCTCGTCCAGAAAATGCGATTTAAGCAATAAAATTAAAAATGCACCTAAAACCTAAACCAAACTTGCAGGTGGTTATTTCTTCATGTGCAGTGGTCAACGCGGCACTCTCTAGCTGCCAAGAGGACTTTTAACTATGCGCACCCAACCAGAGTGACGGGAGGAGCACATTTCAGAAAACGTGCTCAGCTCGTCGAGAAAATGCGATTTAAGCAATAAAATTAAAAATGCACCTAAAACCTAAACCAAACGTTGCAGGTGGTTATTTCTTCATGCGCAGTGGTCAACGCGGCACTCTCTAGCTGCCAAGAGCACTTTTTACTATGCGCACCCAACCAGAGTGACGGGAGGAGCACATTTCAGAAAACGTGCTCAGCTCGTCGAGAAAATGCGATTTAAGCAATAAAATTAAAAATGCACCCAAAACCTAAACCAAACGTTGCAGATGGTCATTTCTTCATGCGCAGTGGTCAACGCGGCACTCTCTAGCTGCCAAGAGCACTTTTTACTATGCGCACCCAACCAGAGTGACGGGAGGAGCACATTTCAGAAAACGTGCTCAGCTCGACGAGAAAATGCGATTTAAGCAATAAAATTAAAAATGCACCCAAAACCTAAACCAAACGTTGCAGGCGGTTATTTCTTCATGCGCAGTGGTCAACGCGGCACTCTCTAGCTGCCAAGAGCACTTTTTACTATGCGCACCCAACCAGAGTGACGGGAGGAGCACATTTCAGAAAACGTGCTCAGCTCGACGAGAAAGTGCGATTTAAGCAATAAAATTAAAAATGCACCCAAAACCTAAACCAAACGTTGCAGGTGGTTATTTCTTCATGTGCAGTGGTCAACGCGGCACTCTCTAGCTGCCAAGAGCACTTTTTACTATGCGCACCCTACCAGAGTGACAGGAGGAGCACATTTCAGAAAACGTGCTCAGCTCGTCGAGAAAATGCGATTTAAGCAATAAAATTAAAAATGCACCTAAAACCTAAACCAAACGCTGCAGGTGGTTATTTCTTTTTGCGCAGTGGTCAACGCGGCACTCTCTAGCTGCCAAGAGCACTTCTTACTATGCGCACCCAACCAGAGTGACGGGAGGAGCACATTTCAGAAAACGTGCTCAGCTCGTCGAGAAAATGCGATTTAAGCAATAAAATTAAAAATGCACCTAAAACCTAAACCAAACGTTGCAGATGGTCATTTCTTCATGCGCAGTGGTCAACGCGGCACTCTCTAGCTGCCAAGAGCACTTTTTAGTATGCGCACCCAACCAGAGTGACGGGAGGAGCACATTTCAGAAAACGTGCTCAGCTCGTCCAGAAAATGCGATTTAAGCAATAAAATTAAAAATGCACCCAAAACCTAAACCAAACGTTGCAGGTGGTTATTTCTTCATGCGCAGTGGTCAACGCGGCACTCTCTAGCTGCCAAGAGCACTTTTTACTATGCGCACCCAACCAGAGTGACGGGAGGAGCACATTTCAGAAAACGTGCTCAGCTCGTCGAGAAAATGCGATTTAAGCAATAAAATTAAAAATGCACCTAAAACCTAAACCAAACGTTGCAGGTGGTTATTTCTTCATGCGCAGTGGTCAACGCGGCACTCTCTAGCTGCCAAGAGCACTTTTTACTATGCGCACCCAACCAGAATGACGGGAGGAGCACATTTCAGAAAACGTGCTCAGCTCGTCGAGAAAATGCGATTCAAGCAATAAAATTAAAAATGCACCCAAAACCTAAAACAAACGTTGCACATTGTCATTTCTTCATGCGCAGTGGTCAACGCGGCACTCTCTAGCTGCCAAGAGCACTTTTTACTATGCGCACCCAACCAGAGTGACGGGAGGAGCACATTTCAGAAAACGTGCTCAGCTCGACGAGAAAATGCGATTTAAGCAATAAAATTAAAAATGCACCCAAAACCTAAACCAAACGTTGCAGGTGGTTATTTCTTCATGCGCAGTGGTCAACGCGGCACTCTCTAGCTGCCAAGAGCACTTTTTACTATGCGCACCCAATCAGAGTGACGGGAGGAGCACATTTCAGAAAACGTGCTCAGCTCGTCGAGAAAATGCGATTTAAGCAATAAAATTAAAAATGCACCCAAAACCTAAACCAAACGTTGCAGATGGTCATTTCTTCATGCGCAGTGGTCAACGCGGCACTCTCTAGCTGCCAAGAGCACTTTTTACTATGCGCACCCAACCAGAGTGACGGGAGGAGCACATTTCAGAAAACGTGCTCAGCTCGACGAGAAAATGCGATTTAAGCAATAAAATTAAAAATGCACCCAAAACCTAAACCAAACGTTGCAGGCGGTTATTTCTTCATGCGCAGTGGTCAACGCGGCACTCTCTAGCTGCCAAGAGCACTTTTTACTATGCGCACCCAACCAGAGTGACGGGAGGAGCACATTTCAGAAAACGTGCTCAGCTCGACGAGAAAGTGCGATTTAAGCAATAAAATTAAAAATGCACCCAAAACCTAAACCAAACGTTGCAGGTGGTTATTTCTTCATGTGCAGTGGTCAACGCGGCACTCTCTAGCTGCCAAGAGCACTTTTTACTATGCGCACCCTACCAGAGTGACGGGAGGAGCACATTTCAGAAAACGTGCTCAGCTCGTCGAGAAAATGCGATTTAAGCAATAAAATTAAAAATGCACCTAAAACCTAAACCAAACGCTGCAGGTGGTTATTTCTTTTTGCGCAGTGGTCAACGCAGCACTCTCTAGCTGCCAAGAGCACTTCTTACTATGCGCACCCAACCAGAGTGACGGGAGGAGCACATTTCAGAAAACGTGCTCAGCTCGTCGAGAAAATGCGATTTAAGCAATAAAATTAAAAATGCACCTAAAACCTAAACCAAACGTTGCAGATGGTCATTTCTTCATGCGCAGTGGTCAACGCGGCACTCTCTAGCTGCCAAGAGCACTTTTTAGTATGCGCACCCAACCAGAGTGACGGGAGGAGCACATTTCAGAAAACGTGCTCAGCTCGTCCAGAAAATGCGATTTAAGCAATAAAATTAAAAATGCACCCAAAACCTAAACCAAACGTTGCAGGTGGTTATTTCTTCATGCGCAGTGGTCAACGCGGCACTCTCTAGCTGCCAAGAGCACTTTTTACTATGCGCACCCAACCAGAGTGACGGGAGGAGCACATTTCAGAAAACCTGCTCAGCTCGTCGAGAAAATGCGATTTAAGCAATAAAATTAAAAATGCACCTAAAACCTAAACCAAACGTTGCAGGTGGTTATTTCTTCATGCGCAGTGGTCAACGCGGCACTCTCTAGCTGCCAAGAGCACTTTTTACTATGCGCACCCAACCAGAATGACGGGAGGAGCACATTTCAGAAAACGTGCTCAGCTCGTCGAGAAAATGCGATTTAAGCAATAAAACTAAAAATGCACCCAAAACCTAAAACAAACGTTGCAGATTGTCATTTCTTCATGCGCAGTGGTCAACGCGGCACTCTCTAGCTGCCAAGAGCACTTTTTACTATGCGCACCCAACCAGAGTGACGGGAGGAGCACATTTCAGAAAACGTGCTCAGCTCGACGAGAAAATGCGATTTAAGCAATAAAATTAAAAATGCACCCAAAACCTAAACCAAACGTTGCAGGCCGTTATTTCTTCATGCGCAGTGGTCAACGCGGCACTCTCTAGCTGCCAAGAGCACTTTTTACTATGCGCACCCAACCAGAGTGACGGGAGGAGCACATTTCAGAAAACGTGCTCAGCTCGTCAAGAAAATGCGATTTAAGCAATAAAATTAAAAATGCACCCAAAACCTAAACCAAACGTTGCAGGCGGTTATTTCTTCATGCGCAGTGGTCAACGCGGCACTCTCTAGCTGCCAAGAGCACTTTTTACTATGCGCACCCAACCAGAGTGACGGGAGGAGCACATTTCAGAAAACGTGCTCAGCTCGACGAGAAAGTGCGATTTAAGCAATAAAATTAAAAATGCACCCAAAACCTAAACCAAACGTTGCAGGTGGTTATTTCTTCATGTGCAGTGGTCAACGCGGCACTCTCTAGCTGCCAAGAGCACTTTTTACTATGCGCACCCTACCAGAGTGACAGGAGGAGCACATTTCAGAAAACGTGCTCAGCTCGTCGAGAAAATGCGATTTAAGCAATAAAATTAAAAATGCACCTAAAACCTAAACCAAACGCTGCAGGTGGTTATTTCTTTTTGCGCAGTGGTCAACGCGGCACTCTCTAGCTGCCAAGAGCACTTCTTACTATGCGCACCCAACCAGAGTGACGGGAGGAGCACATTTCAGAAAACGTGCTCAGCTCGTCGAGAAAATGCGATTTAAGCAATAAAATTAAAAATGCACCTAAAACCTAAACCAAACGTTGCAGATGGTCATTTCTTCATGCGCAGTGGTCAACGCGGCACTCTCTAGCTGCCAAGAGCACTTTTTAGTATGCGCACCCAACCAGAGTGACGGGAGGAGCACATTTCAGAAAACGTGCTCAGCTCGTCCAGAAAATGCGATTTAAGCAATAAAATTAAAAATGCACCCAAAACCTAAACCAAACGTTGCAGGTGGTTATTTCTTCATGCGCAGAGGTCAACGCGGCACTCTCTAGCTGCCAAGAGCACTTTTTACTATGCGCACCCAACCAGAGTGACGGGAGGAGCACATTTCAGAAAACGTGCTCAGCTCGTCGAGAAAATGCGATTTAAGCAATAAAATTAAAAATGCACCTAAAACCTAAACCAAACGTTGCAGATGGTTATTTCTTCATGCGCAGTGGTCAACGCGGCACTCTCTAGCTGCCAAGAGCACTTTTTACTATGCGCACCCAACCAGAATGACGGGAGGAGCACATTTCAGAAAACGTGCTCAGCTCGTCGAGAAAATGCGATTTAAGCAATAAAATTAAAAATGCACCCAAAACCTAAAACAAACGTTGCAGATTGTCATTTCTTCATGCGCAGTGGTCAACGCGGCACTCTCTAGCTGCAAAGAGCACTTTTTACTATGCGCACCCAACCAGAGTGACGGGAGGAGCACATTTCAGAAAACGTGCTCAGCTCGACGAGAAAATGCGATTTAAGCAATAAAATTAAAAATGCACCCAAAACCTAAACCAAACGTTGCAGGCGGTTATTTCTTCATGCGCAGTGGTCAACGCGGCACTCTCTAGCTGCCAAGAGCACTTTTTACTATGCGCACCCAACCAGAGTGACGGGAGGAGCACATTTCAGAAAACGTGCTCAGCTCGTCAAGAAAATGCGATTTAAGCAATAAAATTAAAAATGCACCTAAAACCTAAACCAAACGTTGCAGGTGGTTATTTCTTCATGCGCAGCAGTCAACGCGGCACTCTCTAGCTGCCAAGAGCACTTTTTACTATGCGCACCCAACCAGAGTGAAGGGAGGAGCACATTTCAGAAAACGTGCTCAGCTCGTCGAGAAAATGCGATTTAAGCAATAAAATTAAAAATGCACCTAAAACCTAAACCAAACGTTGCAGGTGGTTATTTCTTCATGCGCAGCAGTCAACGCGGCACTCTCTAGCTGCCAAGAGCACTTTTTACTATGCGCACCCAACCAGAGTGAAGGGAGGAGCACATTTCAGAAAACGTGCTCAGCTCGTCGAGAAAATGCGATTTAAGCAATAAAATTAAAAATGTACCCAAAACCTAAACCAAACGTTGCAGGCGGTTATTTCTTCATGCGCAGTGGTCAACGCGGCACTCTCTAGCTGCCAAGAGCACTTTTTACTATGCGCACCCAACCAGAGTGACGGGAGGAGCACATTTCAGAAAACGTGCTCAGCTCGTCAAGAAAATGCGATTTAAGCAATAAAATTAAAAATGCACCTAAAACCTAAACCAAACGTTGCAGGTGGTTATTTCTTCATGCGCAGCAGTCAACGCGGCACTCTCTAGCTGCCAAGAGCACTTTTTACTATGCGCACCCAACCAGAGTGAAGGGAGGAGCACATTTCAGAAAACGTGCTCAGCTCGTCGAGAAAATGCGATTTAAGCAATACAATTAAAAATGCACCTAAAACCTAAACCAAACGTTGCAGATGGTTATTTCTTCATGCGCAGTGGTCAACGCGGCACTCTCTAGCTGCCAAGAGCACTTTTTACTATGCGCACCCAACCAGAGTGACGGGAGGAGCACATTTCAGAAAACGTGCTCAGCTCGACGAGAAAGTGCGATTTAAGCAATACAATTAAAAATGCACCCAAAACCTAAACTAAACGTTGCAGGTGGTTATTTCTTCATGCGCAGTGGTCAACGCGGCACTCTCTAGCTGCCAAGAGCACTTTTTACTATGCGCACCCTACCAGAGTGACGGGAGGAGCACATTTCAGAAAACGTGCTCAGCTCGTCGAGAAAATGCGATTTAAGCATTAAAATTAAAAATGCACCTAAAACCTAAACCAAACGTTGCAGGTGGTTATTTCTTCATGCGCAGCAGTCAACGCGGCACTCTAGCTGCCGAGAGCACTTTTTACTATGCGCACCCAACCAGAGTGACGGGAGGAGCACATTTCAGAAAACGTGCTCAGCTCGTCGAGAAAATGCGATTTAAGCAATAAAATTAAAAATGCACCTAAAACCTAAACCAAACGTTGCAGGTGGTTATTTCTTCATGCGCAGTGGTCAACGCGGCACTCTCTAGCTGCCAAGAGCACTTTTTACTATGCGCACCCAACCAGAGTGACGGGAGGAGCACATTTCAGAAAACGTGCTCAGCTCGTCGAGAAAATGCGATTTAAGCAATAAAATTAAAAATGCACCCAAAACCTAAACCAAACGTTGCAGATGGTCATTTCTTCATGCGCAGTGGTCAACGCGGCACTCTCTAGCTGCCAAGAGCACTTTTTACTATGCGCACCCAACCAGAGTGACGGGAGGAGCACATTTCAGAAAACGTGCTCAGCTCGACGAGAAAATGCGATTTAAGCAATAAAATTAAAAATGCACCCAAAACCTAAACCAAACGTTGCAGGCGGTTTTTTCTTCATGCGCAGTGGTCAACGCGGCACTCTCTAGCTGCCAAGAGCACTTTTTACTATGCGCACCCAACCAGAGTGACGGGAGGACCACATTTCAGAAAACGTGCTCAGCTCGACGAGAAAGTGCGATTTAAGCAATAAAATTAAAAATGCACCCAAAACCTAAACCAAACGTTGCAGGTGGTTATTTCTTCATGTGCAGTGGTCAACGCGGCACTCTCTAGCTGCCAAGAGCACTTTTTACTATGCGCACCCTACCAGAGTGACGGGAGGAGCACATTTCAGAAAACGTGCTCAGCTCGTCGAGAAAATGCGATTTAAGCAATAAAATTAAAAATGCACCTAAAACCTAAACCAAACGCTGCAGGTGGTTATTTCTTTTTGCGCAGTGGTCAACGCGGCACTCTCTAGCTGCCAAGAGCACTTCTTACTATGCGCACCCAACCAGAGTGACGGGAGGAGCACATTTCAGAAAACGTGCTCAGCTCGTCGAGAAAATGCGATTTAAGCAATAAAATTAAAAATGCACGTAAAACCTAAACCAAACGTTGCAGATGGTCATTTCTTCATGCGCAGTGGTCAACGCGGCACTCTCTAGCTGCCAAGAGCACTTTTTAGTATGCGCACCCAACCAGAGTGACGGGAGGAGCACATTTCAGAAAACGTGCTCAGCTCGTCCAGAAAATGCGATTTAAGCAATAAAATTAAAAATGCACCCAAAACCTAAACCAAACGTTGCAGGTGGTTATTTCTTCATGCGCAGAGGTCAACGCGGCACTCTCTAGCTGCCAAGAGCACTTTTTACTATGCGCACCCAACCAGAGTGACGGGAGGAGCACATTTCAGAAAACGTGCTCAGCTCGTCGAGAAAATGCGATTTAAGCAATAAAATTAAAAATGCACCTAAAACCTAAACCAAACGTTGCAGATGGTTATTTCTTCATGCGCAGTGGTCAACGCGGCACTCTCTAGCTGCCAAGAGCACTTTTTACTATGCGCACCCAACCAGAATGACGGGAGGAGCACATTTCAGAAAACGTGCTCAGCTCGTCGAGAAAATGCGATTTAAGCAATAAAATTAAAAATGCACCTAAAACCTAAACCAAACGTTGCAGGTGGTTATTTCTTCATGCGCAGCAGTCAACGCGGCACTCTCTAGCTGCCAAGAGCACTTTTTACTATGCGCACCCAACCAGAATGACGGGAGGAGCACATTTCAGAAAACGTGCTCAGCTCGTCGAGAAAATGCGATTTAAGCAATAAAATTAAAAATGCACCCAAAACCTAAAACAAACGTTGCAGATTGTCATTTCTTCATGCGCAGTGGTCAACGCGGCACTCTCTAGCTGCAAAGAGCACTTTTTACTATGCGCACCCAACCAGAGTGACGGGAGGAGCACATTTCAGAAAACGTGCTCAGCTCGACGAGAAAATGCGATTTAAGCAATAAAATTAAAAATGTACCCAAAACCTGCACCAAACGTTGCAGGCGGTTATTTCTTCATGCGCAGTGGTCAACGCGGCACTCTCTAGCTGCCAAGAGCACTTTTTACTATGCGCACCCAACCAGAGTGACGGGAGGAGCACATTTCAGAAAACGTGCTCAGCTCGTCAAGAAAATGCGATTTAAGCAATAAAATTAAAAATGCACCTAAAACCTAAACCAAACGTTGCAGGTGGTTATTTCTTCATGCGCAGCAGTCAACGCGGCACTCTCTAGCTGCCAAGAGCACTTTTTACTATGCGCACCCAACCAGAGTGAAGGGAGGAGCACATTTCAGAAAACGTGCTCAGCTCGTCGAGAAAATGCGATTTAAGCAATACAATTAAAAATGCACCTAAAACCTAAACCAAACGTTGCAGATGGTTATTTCTTCATGCGCAGTGGTCAACGCGGCACTCTCTAGCTGCCAAGAGCACTTTTTACTATGCGCACCCAACCAGAATGACGGGAGGAGCACATTTCAGAAAACGTGCTCAGCTCGTCGAGAAAATGCGATTTAAGCAATAAAATTAAAAATGCACCCAAAACCTAAAACAAACGTTGCAGATTGTTATTTCTTCATGCGCAGTGGTCAACGCGGCACTCTCTAGCTGCAAAGAGCACTTTTTACTATGCGCACCCAACCAGAGTGACGGGAGGAGCACATTTCAGAAAACGTGCTCAGCTCGACGAGAAAATGCGATTTAAGCAATAAAATTAAAAATGCACCCAAAACCTAAACCAAACGTTGCAGGCGGTTATTTCTTCATGCGCAGTGGTCAACGCGGCACTCTCTAGCTGCCAAGAGCACTTTTTACTATGCGCACCCAACCAGAGTGACGGGAGGAGCACATTTCAGAAAACGTGCTCAGCTCGTCAAGAAAATGCGATTTAAGCAATAAAATTAAAAATGCACCTAAAACCTAAACCAAACGTTGCAGGTGGTTATTTCTTCATGCGCAGCAGTCAACGCGGCACTCTCTAGCTGCCAAGAGCACTTTTTACTATGCGCACCCAACCAGAGTGAAGGGAGGAGCACATTTCAGAAAACGTGCTCAGCTCGTCGAGAAAATGCGATTTAAGCAATACAATTAAAAATGCACCCAAAACCTAAACTAAACGTTGCAGGTGGTTATTTCTTCATGCGCAGTGGTCAACGCGGCACTCTCTAGCTGCCAAGAGCACTTTTTACTATGCGCACCCTACCAGAGTGACGGGAGGAGCACATTTCAGAAAACGTGCTCAGCTCGTCGAGAAAATGCGATTTAAGCATTAAAATTAAAAATGCACCTAAAACCTAAACCAAACGTTGCAGGTGGTTATTTCTTCATGCGCAGCAGTCAACGCGGCACTCTCTAGCTGCCGAGAGCACTTTTTACTATGCGCACCCAACCAGAGTGACGGGAGGAGCACATTTCAGAAAACGTGCTCAGCTCGTCGAGAAAATGCAATTTAAGCAATAAAATTAACAATGCACCTAAAACCTAAACCAAACGTTGCAAATGGTCATTTCTTCATGCGCAGTGGTCAACGCGGCACTCTCTAGTTGCCAAGAGCACTTTTTACTATGCGCACCCGACCAGAGTGACGGGAGGAGCACATTTCAGAAAACGTGCTCAGCTCGTCAAGAAAATGCGATTTAAGCAATACAATTAAAAATGCACCTAAAACCTAAACCAAACGTTGCAGGTGGTTATTTCTTCATGCGCAGTGGTCAACGCGGCACTCTCTAGCTGCCAAGAGCACTTTTTACTATGCGCACCCAACCAGAGTGACGGGAGGAGCACATTTCAGAAAACGTGCTCAGCTCGTCGAGAAAATGCGATTTAAGCAATAAAATTAAAAATGCACCTAAAACCTAAACCAAACATTGGGGGTGGTTATTTCTTCATGTGCAGCAGTCAACGCGGCACTCTCTAGCTGCCAAGAGCACTTTTTACTATGCGCACCCGACCAGAGTGACGGGAGGAGCACATTTCAGAAAACGTGCTCAACTCGTCGAGAAAATGCGATTTAAGCAATAAAATTAAAAATGCACCCAAAACCTAAACCAAACGTTGCAGATGGTCATTTCTTCATGCGCAGTGGTCAACGCGGCACTCTCTAGCTGCCAAGAGCACTTTTTACTATGCGCACCCAACCAGAGTGACGGGAGGAGCACATTTCAGAAAACGTGCTCAGCTCGTCGAGAAAATGCGATTTAAGCAATAAAATTAAAAATGCACCCAAAACCTAAACCAAACGTTGCAGGTGGTTACTTCTTCATGCGCAGTGGTCAACGCGGCACTCTCTAGCTGCCAAGAGCACTTTTTACTATGCGCACCCAACCAGAGTGACGGGAGGAGCACATTTCAGAAAACGTGCTCAACTCGTCGAGAAAATGCGATTTAAGCAATAAATTTAAAAATGCACCTAAAACCTAAACCAAACGTTGCAGGTGGTTATTTCTTCATGCGCAGTGGTCAACGCGGCACTCTCGAGCTGCCAAGAGCACTTTTTACTATGCACAACCAACCAGAGTGACGGGAGGAGCACATTTCAGAAAACGTGCTCAGCTCGTCGAGAAAATGCGATTTAAGCAATAAAATTAAAAATGCACCCAAAACCTAAACCAAACGTTGCAGGTGGTTATTTCTTCATGCGCAGTGTTTAACGCGGCACTCTCTAGCTGCCAAGAGCACTTTTTACTATGCGCACCCAACCAGAGTGACGGGAGGAGCACATTTCAGAAAACGTGCTCAGCTCGTCGAGAAAATGCGATTTAAGCAATAAAATTAAAAATGCACCTGAAACCTAAACCAAACGTTGCAGGTGGTTATTTCTTCATGCGCAGTGGCCAACGCGGCACTCTCTAGCTGCCAAGAGCACTTTTTACTATGCGCACCCAACCAGAGTGACGGGAGGAGCACATTTCAGAAAACGTGCTCAGCTCGTCGAGAAAATGCAATTTAAGCAATAAAATTAAAAATGCACCTAAAACCTAAACCAAACGTTGCAGGTGGTTATTTCTTCATGCGCAGTGGTCAACGCGGCACTCTCTAGCTGCCAAGAGCAATTTTGACTATGCGCACCCAACAAGAGTGACGGGAGGAGCACATTTCAAAAAACGTGCTCAGCTCGTCGAGAAAATACGATTTAAGCAATAAAATTAAAAATGCACCTAAAACCTAAACCAAACTTGCAGGTGGTTATTTCTTCATGTGCAGTGGTCAACGCGGCACTCTCTAGCTGCCAAGAGCACTTTTTACTATGCGCACCCAACCAGAGTGACGGGAGGAGCACATTTCAGAAAACGTGCTCAGCTCGACGAGAAAATGCGATTTAAGCAATAAAATTAAAAATGCACCCAAAACCTAAACCAAACGTTGCAGGTGGTTATTTCTTCATGCGCAGTGGTCAACGCGGCACTCTCTAGCTGCCAAGAGCACTTTTTACTATGCGCACCCAACCAGAGTGACGGGAGGAGCACATTTCAGAAAACGTGCTCAGCTCGTCGAGAAAATGCGATTTAAGCAATAAAATTAAAAATGCACCTAAAACCTAAACCAAACGTTGCAGGTTGTTATTTCTATATGCGCAATGGTCAACGCGGCACTCTCTAGCTGCCAAGAGCACTTTTTACTATGCGCACCCAACCAGAGTGACGGGAGGAGCACATTTCAGAAAACGTGCTCAGCTCGTCAAGAAAATGCGATTTAAGCAATGAAATTAAAAATGCACCTAAAACCTAAACCAAACGTTGCAGGTGGTTATTTCTTCATGCGCAGCAGTCAACGCGGCACTCTCTAGCTGCCAAGAGCACTTTTTACTATGCGCACCCAACCAGAGTGACGGGAGGAGCACATTTCAGAAAACGTGCTCAGCTCGTCGAGAAAATGCGATTTAAGCAATAAAATTAAAAATGCACCTAAAACCTAAAACAAACGTTGCAGGTGGTTATTTCTTCATGCGCAGTGGTCAACGCGGCACTCTCTAGCTGCCAAGAGCACTTTTTACTATGCGCACCCAACCAGAGTGACGGGAGGAGCACATTTCAGAAAACGTGCTCAGCTCGTCGAGAAAATGCGATTTAAGCAATAAAATTAAAAATGCACCCAAAACCTAAACCAAACGTTGCAGATGGTCATTTCTTCATGCGCAGTGGTCAACACGGCACTCTCTAGCTGCCAAGAGCACTTTTTACTATAGCCACCCAACCAGAGTGACGGGAGGAGCACATTTCAGAAAACGTGCTCAGCTCGACGAGAAAATGCGATTTAAGCAATAAAATTAAAAATGCACCTAAAAACCTAAACCAAACGTTGCAGGTGGTTATTTCTTCATGCGCAATGGTCAACGCGGCACTCTCTAGCTGCCAAGAGCACTTTTTACTATGCGCACCCAACCAAAGTGACGGGAGGAGCACATTTCAGAAAACGTGCTCAGCTCGTCGAGAAAATGCGATTTAAGCAATAAAATTAAAGATGCACCTAAAACCTAAACCAAACGTTGCAGGTCGTTATTTCTTCATGCGCAGTGGTCAACGCGGCACTCTCTAGCTGCCAAGAGCACTTTTTACTATGCGCACCCAACCAGAGTGACGGGAGGAGCACATTTCAGAAAACGTGCTCAGCTCGTCGAGAAAATGCGATTTAAGCAATAAAATTAAAAATGCACCCAAAACCTAAACCAAACGTTGCAGGTGGTTATTTCTTCATGCGCAGTGGTCAACGCGGCACTCTCTAGCTGCCAAGAGCACTTTTTACTATGCGCACCCTACCAGAGTGACGGGAGGAGCACATTTCAGAAAACGTGCTCAGCTCGTCGAGAAAATGCGATTTAAGCATTAAAATTAAAAATGCACCTAAAACCTAAACCAAACGTTGCAGGTGGTTATTTCTTCATGCGCAGCAGTCAACGCGGCACTCTAGCTGCCGAGAGCACTTTTTACTATGCGCACCCAACCAGAGTGACGGGAGGAGCACATTTCAGAAAACGTGCTCAGCTCGTCGAGAAAATGCGATTTAAGCAATAAAATTAAAAATGCACCTAAAACCTAAACCAAACGTTGCAGGTGGTTATTTCTTCATGCGCAGTGGTCAACGCGGCACTCTCTAGCTGCCAAGAGCACTTTTTACTATGCGCACCCAACCAGAGTGACGGGAGGAGCACATTTCAGAAAACGTGCTCAGCTCGTCGAGAAAATGCGATTTAAGCAATAAAATTAAAAATGCACCCAAAACCTAAACCAAACGTTGCAGATGGTCATTTCTTCATGCGCAGTGGTCAACGCGGCACTCTCTAGCTGCCAAGAGCACTTTTTACTATGCGCACCCAACCAGAGTGACGGGAGGAGCACATTTCAGAAAACGTGCTCAGCTCGACGAGAAAATGCGATTTAAGCAATAAAATTAAAAATGCACCCAAAACCTAAACCAAACGTTGCAGGCGGTTTTTTCTTCATGCGCAGTGGTCAACGCGGCACTCTCTAGCTGCCAAGAGCACTTTTTACTATGCGCACCCAACCAGAGTGACGGGAGGACCACATTTCAGAAAACGTGCTCAGCTCGACGAGAAAGTGCGATTTAAGCAATAAAATTAAAAATGCACCCAAAACCTAAACCAAACGTTGCAGGTGGTTATTTCTTCATGTGCAGTGGTCAACGCGGCACTCTCTAGCTGCCAAGAGCACTTTTTACTATGCGCACCCTACCAGAGTGACGGGAGGAGCACATTTCAGAAAACGTGCTCAGCTCGTCGAGAAAATGCGATTTAAGCAATAAAATTAAAAATGCACCTAAAACCTAAACCAAACGCTGCAGGTGGTTATTTCTTTTTGCGCAGTGGTCAACGCGGCACTCTCTAGCTGCCAAGAGCACTTCTTACTATGCGCACCCAACCAGAGTGACGGGAGGAGCACATTTCAGAAAACGTGCTCAGCTCGTCGAGAAAATGCGATTTAAGCAATAAAATTAAAAATGCACGTAAAACCTAAACCAAACGTTGCAGATGGTCATTTCTTCATGCGCAGTGGTCAACGCGGCACTCTCTAGCTGCCAAGAGCACTTTTTAGTATGCGCACCCAACCAGAGTGACGGGAGGAGCACATTTCAGAAAACGTGCTCAGCTCGTCCAGAAAATGCGATTTAAGCAATAAAATTAAAAATGCACCCAAAACCTAAACCAAACGTTGCAGGTGGTTATTTCTTCATGCGCAGAGGTCAACGCGGCACTCTCTAGCTGCCAAGAGCACTTTTTACTATGCGCACCCAACCAGCGTGACGGGAGGAGCACATTTCAGAAAACGTGCTCAGCTCGTCGAGAAAATGCGATTTAAGCAATAAAATTAAAAATGCACCTAAAACCTAAACCAAACGTTGCAGATGGTTATTTCTTCATGCGCAGTGGTCAACGCGGCACTCTCTAGCTGCCAAGAGCACTTTTTACTATGCGCACCCAACCAGAATGACGGGAGGAGCACATTTCAGAAAACGTGCTCAGCTCGTCGAGAAAATGCGATTTAAGCAATAAAATTAAAAATGCACCTAAAACCTAAACCAAACGTTGCAGGTGGTTATTTCTTCATGCGCAGCAGTCAACGCGGCACTCTCTAGCTGCCAAGAGCACTTTTTACTATGCGCACCCAACCAGAATGACGGGAGGAGCACATTTCAGAAAACGTGCTCAGCTCGTCGAGAAAATGCGATTTAAGCAATAAAATTAAAAATGCACCCAAAACCTAAAACAAACGTTGCAGATTGTCATTTCTTCATGCGCAGTGGTCAACGCGGCACTCTCTAGCTGCAAAGAGCACTTTTTACTATGCGCACCCAACCAGAGTGACGGGAGGAGCACATTTCAGAAAACGTGCTCAGCTCGACGAGAAAATGCGATTTAAGCAATAAAATTAAAAATGTACCCAAAACCTGCACCAAACGTTGCAGGCGGTTATTTCTTCATGCGCAGTGGTCAACGCGGCACTCTCTAGCTGCCAAGAGCACTTTTTACTATGCGCACCCAACCAGAGTGACGGGAGGAGCACATTTCAGAAAACGTGCTCAGCTCGTCAAGAAAATGCGATTTAAGCAATAAAATTAAAAATGCACCTAAAACCTAAACCAAACGTTGCAGGTGGTTATTTCTTCATGCGCAGCAGTCAACGCGGCACTCTCTAGCTGCCAAGAGCACTTTTTACTATGCGCACCCAACCAGAGTGAAGGGAGGAGCACATTTCAGAAAACGTGCTCAGCTCGTCGAGAAAATGCGATTTAAGCAATACAATTAAAAATGCACCTAAAACCTAAACCAAACGTTGCAGATGGTTATTTCTTCATGCGCAGTGGTCAACGCGGCACTCTCTAGCTGCCAAGAGCACTTTTTACTATGCGCACCCAACCAGAATGACGGGAGGAGCACATTTCAGAAAACGTGCTCAGCTCGTCGAGAAAATGCGATTTAAGCAATAAAATTAAAAATGCACCCAAAACCTAAAACAAACGTTGCAGATTGTCATTTCTTCATGCGCAGTGGTCAACGCGGCACACTCTAGCTGCAAAGAGCACTTTTTACTATGCGCACCCAACCAGAGTGACGGGAGGAGCACATTTCAGAAAACGTGCTCAGCTCGACGAGAAAATGCGATTTAAGCAATAAAATTAAAAATGCACCCAAAACCTAAACCAAACGTTGCAGGCGGTTATTTCTTCATGCGCAGTGGTCAACGCGGCACTCTCTAGCTGCCAAGAGCACTTTTTACTATGCGCACCCAACCAGAGTGACGGGAGGAGCACATTTCAGAAAACGTGCTCAGCTCGTCAAGAAAATGCGATTTAAGCAATAAAATTAAAAATGCACCTAAAACCTAAACCAAACGTTGCAGGTGGTTATTTCTTCATGCGCAGCAGTCAACGCGGCACTCTCTAGCTGCCAAGAGTACTTTTTACTATGCGCACCCAACCAGAGTGAAGGGAGGAGCACATTTCAGAAAACGTGCTCAGCTCGTCGAGAAAATGCGATTTAAGCAATACAATTAAAAATGCACCCAAAACCTAAACTAAACGTTGCAGGTGGTTATTTCTTCATGCGCAGTGGTCAACGCGGCACTCTCTAGCTGCCAAGAGCACTTTTTACTATGCGCACCCAACCAGAGTGACGGGAGGAGCACATTTCAGAAAACGTGCTCAGCTCGTCAAGAAAATGCGATTTAAGCAATAAAATTAAAAATGCACCTAAAACCTAAACCAAACGTTGCAGGTGGTTATTTCTTCATGCGCAGCAGTCAACGCGGCACTCTCTAGCTGCCAAGAGCACTTTTTACTATGCGCACCCAACCAGAGTGAAGGGAGGAGCACATTTCAGAAAACGTGCTCAGCTCGTCGAGAAAATGCGATTTAAGCAATACAATTAAAAATGCACCTAAAACCTAAACCAAACGTTGCAGATGGTTATTTCTTCATGCGCAGTGGTCAACGCGGCACTCTCTAGCTGCCAAGAGCACTTTTTACTATGCGCACCCAACCAGAATGACGGGAGGAGCACATTTCAGAAAACGTGCTCAGCTCGTCGAGAAAATGCGATTTAAGCAATAAAATTAAAAATGCACCCAAAACCTAAAACAAACGTTGCAGATTGTCATTTCTTCATGCGCAGTGGTCAACGCGGCACTCTCTAGCTGCAAAGAGCACTTTTTACTATGCGCACCCAACCAGAGTGACGGGAGGAGCACATTTCAGAAAACGTGCTCAGCTCGACGAGAAAATGCGATTTAAGCAATAAAATTAAAAATGCACCCAAAACCTAAACCAAACGTTGCAGGCGGTTATTTCTTCATGCGCAGTGGTCAACGCGGCACTCTCTAGCTGCCAAGAGCACTTTTTACTATGCGCACCCAACCAGAGTGACGGGAGGAGCACATTTCAGAAAACGTGCTCAGCTCGTCAAGAAAATGCGATTTAAGCAATAAAATTAAAAATGCACCTAAAACCTAAACCAAACGTTGCAGGTGGTTATTTCTTCATGCGCAGCAGTCAACGCGGCACTCTCTAGCTGCCAAGAGCACTTTTTACTATGCGCACCCAACCAGAGTGAAGGGAGGAGCACATTTCAGAAAACGTGCTCAGCTCGTCGAGAAAATGCGATTTAAGCAATACAATTAAAAATGCACCCAAAACCTAAACTAAACGTTGCAGGTGGTTATTTCTTCATGCGCAGTGGTCAACGCGGCACTCTCTAGCTGCCAAGAGCACTTTTTACTATGCGCACCCTACCAGAGTGACGGGAGGAGCACATTTCAGAAAACGTGCTCAGCTCGTCGAGAAAATGCGATTTAAGCATTAAAATTAAAAATGCACCTAAAACCTAAACCAAACGTTGCAGGTGGTTATTTCTTCATGCGCAGCAGTCAACGCGGCACTCTCTAGCTGCCGAGAGCACTTTTTACTATGCGCACCCAACCAGAGTGACGGGAGGAGCACATTTCAGAAAACGTGCTCAGCTCGTCGAGAAAATGCAATTTAAGCAATAAAATTAACAATGCACCTAAAACCTAAACCAAACGTTGCAAATGGTCATTTCTTCATGCGCAGTGGTCAACGCGGCACTCTCTAGTTGCCAAGAGCACTTTTTACTATGCGCACCCGACCAGAGTGACGGGAGGAGCACATTTCAGAAAACGTGCTCAGCTCGTCAAGAAAATGCGATTTAAGCAATACAATTAAAAATGCACCTAAAACCTAAACCAAACGTTGCAGGTGGTTATTTCTTCATGCGCAGTGGTCAACGCGGCACTCTCTAGCTGCCAAGAGCACTTTTTACTATGCGCACCCAACCAGAGTGACGGGAGGAGCACATTTCAGAAAACGTGCTCAGCTCGTCGAGAAAATGCGATTTAAGCAATAAAATTAAAAATGCACCTAAAACCTAAACCAAACATTGGGGGTGGTTATTTCTTCATGTGCAGCAGTCAACGCGGCACTCTCTAGCTGCCAAGAGCACTTTTTACTATGCGCACCCGACCAGAGTGACGGGAGGAGCACATTTCAGAAAACGTGCTCAACTCGTCGAGAAAATGCGATTTAAGCAATAAAATTAAAAATGCACCCAAAACCTAAACCAAACGTTGCAGATGGTCATTTCTTCATGCGCAGTGGTCAACGCGGCACTCTCTAGCTGCCAAGAGCACTTTTTACTATGCGCACCCAACCAGAGTGACGGGAGGAGCACATTTCAGAAAACGTGCTCAGCTCGTCGAGAAAATGCGATTTAAGCAATAAAATTAAAAATGCACCCAAAACCTAAACCAAACGTTGCAGGTGGTTACTTCTTCATGCGCAGTGGTCAACGCGGCACTCTCTAGCTGCCAAGAGCACTTTTTACTATGCGCACCCAACCAGAGTGACGGGAGGAGCACATTTCAGAAAACGTGCTCAACTCGTCGAGAAAATGCGATTTAAGCAATAAATTTAAAAATGCACCTAAAACCTAAACCAAACGTTGCAGGTGGTTATTTCTTCATGCGCAGTGGTCAACGCGGCACTCTCGAGCTGCCAAGAGCACTTTTTACTATGCACAACCAACCAGAGTGACGGGAGGAGCACATTTCAGAAAACGTGCTCAGCTCGTCGAGAAAATGCGATTTAAGCAATAAAATTAAAAATGCACCCAAAACCTAAACCAAACGTTGCAGGTGGTTATTTCTTCATGCGCAGTGTTTAACGCGGCACTCTCTAGCTGCCAAGAGCACTTTTTACTATGCGCACCCAACCAGAGTGACGGGAGGAGCACATTTCAGAAAACGTGCTCAGCTCGTCGAGAAAATGCGATTTAAGCAATAAAATTAAAAATGCACCTGAAACCTAAACCAAACGTTGCAGGTGGTTATTTCTTCATGCGCAGTGGCCAACGCGGCACTCTCTAGCTGCCAAGAGCACTTTTTACTATGCGCACCCAACCAGAGTGACGGGAGGAGCACATTTCAGAAAACGTGCTCAGCTCGTCGAGAAAATGCAATTTAAGCAATAAAATTAAAAATGCACCTAAAACCTAAACCAAACGTTGCAGGTGGTTATTTCTTCATGCGCAGTGGTCAACGCGGCACTCTCTAGCTGCCAAGAGCAATTTTGACTATGCGCACCCAACAAGAGTGACGGGAGGAGCACATTTCAAAAAACGTGCTCAGCTCGTCGAGAAAATACGATTTAAGCAATAAAATTAAAAATGCACCTAAAACCTAAACCAAACTTGCAGGTGGTTATTTCTTCATGTGCAGTGGTCAACGCGGCACTCTCTAGCTGCCAAGAGCACTTTTTACTATGCGCACCCAACCAGAGTGACGGGAGGAGCACATTTCAGAAAACGTGCTCAGCTCGACGAGAAAATGCGATTTAAGCAATAAAATTAAAAATGCACCCAAAACCTAAACCAAACGTTGCAGGTGGTTATTTCTTCATGCGCAGTGGTCAACGCGGCACTCTCTAGCTGCCAAGAGCACTTTTTACTATGCGCACCCAACCAGAGTGACGGGAGGAGCACATTTCAGAAAACGTGCTCAGCTCGTCGAGAAAATGCGATTTAAGCAATAAAATTAAAAATGCACCTAAAACCTAAACCAAACGTTGCAGGTTGTTATTTCTATATGCGCAATGGTCAACGCGGCACTCTCTAGCTGCCAAGAGCACTTTTTACTATGCGCACCCAACCAGAGTGACGGGAGGAGCACATTTCAGAAAACGTGCTCAGCTCGTCAAGAAAATGCGATTTAAGCAATGAAATTAAAAATGCACCTAAAACCTAAACCAAACGTTGCAGGTGGTTATTTCTTCATGCGCAGCAGTCAACGCGGCACTCTCTAGCTGCCAAGAGCACTTTTTACTATGCGCACCCAACCAGAGTGACGGGAGGAGCACATTTCAGAAAACGTGCTCAGCTCGTCGAGAAAATGCGATTTAAGCAATAAAATTAAAAATGCACCTAAAACCTAAAACAAACGTTGCAGGTGGTTATTTCTTCATGCGCAGTGGTCAACGCGGCACTCTCTAGCTGCCAAGAGCACTTTTTACTATGCGCACCCAACCAGAGTGACGGGAGGAGCACATTTCAGAAAACGTGCTCAGCTCGTCGAGAAAATGCGATTTAAGCAATAAAATTAAAAATGCACCCAAAACCTAAACCAAACGTTGCAGATGGTCATTTCTTCATGCGCAGTGGTCAACACGGCACTCTCTAGCTGCCAAGAGCACTTTTTACTATAGCCACCCAACCAGAGTGACGGGAGGAGCACATTTCAGAAAACGTGCTCAGCTCGACGAGAAAATGCGATTTAAGCAATAAAATTAAAAATGCACCTAAAAACCTAAACCAAACGTTGCAGGTGGTTATTTCTTCATGCGCAATGGTCAACGCGGCACTCTCTAGCTGCCAAGAGCACTTTTTACTATGCGCACCCAACCAAAGTGACGGGAGGAGCACATTTCAGAAAACGTGCTCAGCTCGTCGAGAAAATGCGATTTAAGCAATAAAATTAAAGATGCACCTAAAACCTAAACCAAACGTTGCAGGTCGTTATTTCTTCATGCGCAGTGGTCAACGCGGCACTCTCTAGCTGCCAAGAGCACTTTTTACTATGCGCACCCAACCAGAGTGACGGGAGGAGCACATTTCAGAAAACGTGCTCAGCTCGTCGAGAAAATGCGATTTAAGCAATAAAATTAAAAATGCACCTAAAACCTAAACCAAACGTTGCAGGTGGTTATTTCTTCATGCGCAGTGGTCAACGCGGCACTCTCTAGCTGCCAAGAGCACTTTTTACTATGCGCACCCAACCAGAGTGACGGGAGGAGCACATTTCAGAAAACGTGCTCAGCTCGTCGAGAAAATGCGATTTAAGCAATAAAATTAAAAATGCACCCAAAACCTAAACCAAACGTTGCAGATGGTCATTTCTTCATGCGCAGTGGTCAACGCGGCACTCTCTAGCTGCCAAGAGCACTTTTTACTATGCGCACCCAACCAGAGTGACGGGAGGAGCACATTTCAGAAAACGTGCTCAGCTCGACGAGAAAATGCGATTTAAGCAATAAAATTAAAAATGCACCCAAAACCTAAACCAAACGTTGCAGGCGGTTATTTCTTCATGCGCAGTGGTCAACGCGGCACTCTCTAGCTGCCAAGAGCACTTTTTACTATGCGCACCCAACCAGAGTGACGGGAGGAGCACATTTCAGAAAACGTGCTCAGCTCGACGAGAAAGTGCGATTTAAGCAATAAAATTAAAAATGCACCCAAAACCTAAACCAAACGTTGCAGGTGGTTATTTCTTCATGTGCAGTGGTCAACGCGGCACTCTCTAGCTGCCAAGAGCACTTTTTACTATGCGCACCCTACCAGAGTGACGGGAGGAGCACATTTCAGAAAACGTGCTCAGCTCGTCGAGAAAATGCGATTTAAGCAATAAAATTAAAAATGCACCTAAAACCTAAACCAAACGTTGCAGGTGGTTATTTCTTCATGCGCAGCAGTCAACGCGGCACTCTCTAGCTGCCGAGAGCACTTTTTACTATGCGCACCCAACCAGAGTGACGGGAGGAGCACATTTCAGAAAACGTGCTCAGCTCGTCGAGAAAATGCAATTTAAGCAATAAAATTAAAAATGCACCTAAAACCTAAACCAAACGTTGCAAATGGTCATTTCTTCATGCGCAGTGGTCAACGCGGCACTCTCTAGTTGCCAAGAGCACTTTTTACTATGCGCACCCAACCAGAGTGACGGGAGGAGCACATTTCAGAAAACGTGCTCAGCTCGTCGAGAAAATGCGATTTAAGCAATAAAATTAAAAATGCACCTAAAACCTAAACCAAACGTTGCAGATGGTCATTTCTTCATGCGCAGTGGTCAACGCGGCACTCTCTAGCTGCCAAGAGCACTTTTTACTATGCGCACCCAACCAGAGTGACGGGAGGAGCACATTTCAGAAAACGTGCTCAGCTTGTCCAGAAAATGCGATTTAAGCAATAAAATTAAAAATGCACCCAAAACCTAAACCAAACGTTGCAGGTGGTTATTTCTTCATGCGCAGTGGTCAACGCGGCACTCTCTAGCTGCCAAGAGCACTTTTTACTATGCGCACCCAACCAGAGTGACGGGAGGAGCACATTTCAGAAAACGTGCTCAGCTCGTCGAGAAAATGCGATTTAAGCAATAAAATTAAAAATGCACCTAAAACCTAAACCAAACGTTGCAGGTGGTTATTTCTTCATGCGCAGTGGTCAACGCCGCACTCTCTAGCTGCCAAGAGCACTTTTTACTATGTGCACCCAACAAGAGTGACGGGAGGAGCACATTTCAGAAAACGTGCTCAGCTCGTCGAGAAAATGCGATTTAAGCAATAAAATTAAAAATGCACCTAAAACCTAAACCAAACTTGCAGGTGGTTATTTCTTCATGTGCAGTGGTCAACGCGGCACTCTCTAGCTGCCAAGAGCACTTTTTACTATGCGCACCCAACCAGAGTGACGGGAGGAGCATATTTCAGAAAACGTGCTCAGCTCGTCGAGAAAATGCGATTTAAGCAATAAAATTAAAAATGCCCCCAAAACCTAAACCAAACGTTGCAGATGGTCATTTCTTCATGCGCAGTGGTCAACGCGGCACTCTCTAGCTGCCAAGAGCACTTTTTACTATGCACACCCAACCAGAGTGACGGGAGGAGCACATTTCTGAAAACGTGCTCAGCTCGACGAGAAAATGCGATTAAAGCAATAAAATTAAAAATGCACCTAAAACCTAAACCAAACGTTGCAGATGGTCATTTCTTCATGCGCAGTAGTCAACGCGGCACTCTCTAGCTGCCAAGAGCACTTTTTACTATGCGCACCCAACCAGAGTGACGGGAGGAGCACATTTCAGAAAACATGCTCAGCTCGTCGAGAAAATGCGATTTAAGCAATAAAATTAAAAATGCACCTAAAACCTAAACCAAACGTTGCAGATGGTCATTTTTTCATGCGCAGTGGTCAACGCGGCACTCTCTAGCTGCCAAGAGCACTTTTTACTATGCGCACCCTACCAGAGTGACGGGAGGAGCACATTTCAGAAAACGTGCTCAGCTCGTCGAGAAAATGCGATTTAAGCATTAAAATTAAAAATGCACCTAAAACCTAAACCAAACGTTGCAGGTGGTTATTTCTTCATGCGCAGTGGTCAACGCGGCACTCTCTAGCTGCCAAGAGCACTTTTTACTATGCGCACCCAACCAGAGTGACGGGAGGAGCACATTTCAGAAAACGTGCTCAGCTCGTCAAGAAAATGCGATTTAAGCAATAAAATTAAAAATGCACCTAAAACCTAAACCAAACGTTGCAGGTGGTTATTTCTTCATGCGCAGCAGTCAACGCGGCACTCTCTAGCTGCCAAGAGCACTTTTTACTATGCACACCCAACCAGAGTGAAGGGAGGAGCACATTTCAGAAAACGTGCTCAGCTCGTCGAGAAAATGCGATTTAAGCAATACAATTAAAAATGCACCCAAAACCTAAACTAAACGTTGCAAGTGGTTATTTCTTCATGCGCAGTGGTCAACGCGGCACTCTCTAGCTGCCAAGAGCACTTTTTACTATGCGCACCCTACCAGAGTGACGGGAGGAGCACATTTCAGAAAACGTGCTCAGCTCGTCGAGAAAATGCGATTTAAGCATTAAAATTAAAAATGCACCTAAAACCTAAACCAAACGTTGCAGGTGGTTATTTCTTCATGCGCAGCAGTCAACGCGGCACTCTCTAGCTGCCGAGAGCACTTTTTACTATGCGCACCCAACCAGAGTGACGGGAGGAGCACATTTCAGAAAACGTGCTCAGCTCGTCGAGAAAATGCGATTTAAGCAATAAAATTAAAAATGCACCTAAAACCTAAACCAAACGTTGCAGGTGGTTATTTCTTCATGCGCAGTGGTCAACGCGGCACTCTCTAGCTGCCAAGAGCACTTTTTACTATGCGCACCCAACCAGAGTGACGGGAGGAGCACATTTCAGAAAACGTGCTCAGCTCGTCGAGAAAATGCGATTTAAGCAATAAAATTAAAAATGCACCCAAAACCTAAACCAAACGTTGCAGATGGTCATTTCTTCATGCGCAGTGGTCAACGCGGCACTCTCTAGCTGCCAAGAGCACTTTTTACTATGCGCACCCAACCAGAGTGACGGGAGGAGCACATTTCAGAAAACGTGCTCAGCTCGACGAGAAAATGCGATTTAAGCAATAAAATTAAAAATGCACCCAAAACCTAAACCAAACGTTGCAGGCGGTTTTTTCTTCATGCGCAGTGGTCAACGCGGCACTCTCTAGCTGCCAAGAGCACTTTTTACTATGCGCACCCAACCAGAGTGACGGGAGGACCACATTTCAGAAAACGTGCTCAGCTCGACGAGAAAGTGCGATTTAAGCAATAAAATTAAAAATGCACCCAAAACCTAAACCAAACGTTGCAGGTGGTTATTTCTTCATGTGCAGTGGTCAACGCGGCACTCTCTAGCTGCCAAGAGCACTTTTTACTATGCGCACCCTACCAGAGTGACGGGAGGAGCACATTTCAGAAAACGTGCTCAGCTCGTCGAGAAAATGCGATTTAAGCAATAAAATTAAAAATGCACCTAAAACCTAAACCAAACGCTGCAGGTGGTTATTTCTTTTTGCGCAGTGGTCAACGCGGCACTCTCTAGCTGCCAAGAGCACTTTTTACTATGCGCACCCAACCAGAGTGACGGGAGGAGCACATTTCAGAAAACGTGCTCAGCTCGACGAGAAAATGCGATTTAAGCAATAAAATTAAAAATGCACCCAAAACCTAAACCAAACGTTGCAGGCGGTTATTTCTTCATGCGCAGTGGTCAACGCGGCACTCTCTAGCTGCCAAGAGCACTTTTTACTATGCGCACCCAACCAGAGTGACGGGAGGAGCACATTTCAGAAAACGTGCTCAGCTCGTCAAGAAAATGCGATTTAAGCAATAAAATTAAAAATGCACCTAAAACCTAAACCAAACGTTGCAGGTGGTTATTTCTTCATGCGCAGCAGTCAACGCGGCACTCTCTAGCTGCCAAGAGCACTTTTTACTATGCGCACCCAACCAGAGTGAAGGGAGGAGCACATTTCAGAAAACGTGCTCAGCTCGTCGAGAAAATGCGATTTAAGCAATACAATTAAAAATGCACCCAAAACCTAAACTAAACGTTGCAGGTGGTTATTTCTTCATGCGCAGTGGTCAACGCGGCACTCTCTAGCTGCCAAGAGCACTTTTTACTATGCGCACCCTACCAGAGTGACGGGAGGAGCACATTTCAGAAAACGTGCTCAGCTCGTCGAGAAAATGCGATTTAAGCATTAAAATTAAAAATGCACCTAAAACCTAAACCAAACGTTGCAGGTGGTTATTTCTTCATGCGCAGCAGTCAACGCGGCACTCTCTAGCTGCCGAGAGCACTTTTTACTATGCGCACCCAACCAGAGTGACGGGAGGAGCACATTTCAGAAAACGTGCTCAGCTCGTCGAGAAAATGCAATTTAAGCAATAAAATTAACAATGCACCTAAAACCTAAACCAAACGTTGCAAATGGTCATTTCTTCATGCGCAGTGGTCAACGCGGCACTCTCTAGTTGCCAAGAGCACTTTTTACTATGCGCACCCGACCAGAGTGACGGGAGGAGCACATTTCAGAAAACGTGCTCAGCTCGTCAAGAAAATGCGATTTAAGCAATACAATTAAAAATGCACCTAAAACCTAAACCAAACGTTGCAGGTGGTTATTTCTTCATGCGCAGTGGTCAACGCGGCACTCTCTAGCTGCCAAGAGCACTTTTTACTATGCGCACCCAACCAGAGTGACGGGAGGAGCACATTTCAGAAAACGTGCTCAGCTCGTCGAGAAAATGCGATTTAAGCAATAAAATTAAAAATGCACCTAAAACCTAAACCAAACATTGGGGGTGGTTATTTCTTCATGTGCAGCAGTCAACGCGGCACTCTCTAGCTGCCAAGAGCACTTTTTACTATGCGCACCCGACCAGAGTGACGGGAGGAGCACATTTCAGAAAACGTGCTCAACTCGTCGAGAAAATGCGATTTAAGCAATAAAATTAAAAATGCACCCAAAACCTAAACCAAACGTTGCAGATGGTCATTTCTTCATGCGCAGTGGTCAACGCGGCACTCTCTAGCTGCCAAGAGCACTTTTTACTATGCGCACCCAACCAGAGTGACGGGAGGAGCACATTTCAGAAAACGTGCTCAGCTCGTCGAGAAAATGCGATTTAAGCAATAAAATTAAAAATGCACCCAAAACCTAAACCAAACGTTGCAGGTGGTTACTTCTTTAATGCGCAGTGGTCAACGCGGCACTCTCTAGCTGCCAAGAGCACTTTTTACTATGCGCACCCAACCAGAGTGACGGGAGGAGCACATTTCAGAAAACGTGCTCAACTCGTCGAGAAAATGCGATTTAAGCAATAAATTTAAAAATGCACCTAAAACCTAAACCAAACGTTGCAGGTGGTTATTTCTTCATGCGCAGTGGTCAACGCGGCACTCTCGAGCTGCCAAGAGCACTTTTTACTATGCACAACCAACCAGAGTGACGGGAGGAGCACATTTCAGAAAACGTGCTCAGCTCGTCGAGAAAATGCGATTTAAGCAATAAAATTAAAAATGCACCCAAAACCTAAACCAAACGTTGCAGGTGGTTATTTCTTCATGCGCAGTGTTTAACGCGGCACTCTCTAGCTGCCAAGAGCACTTTTTACTATGCGCACCCAACCAGAGTGACGGGAGGAGCACATTTCAGAAAACGTGCTCAGCTCGTCGAGAAAATGCGATTTAAGCAATAAAATTAAAAATGCACCTGAAACCTAAACCAAACGTTGCAGGTGGTTATTTCTTCATGCGCAGTGGCCAACGCGGCACTCTCTAGCTGCCAAGAGCACTTTTTACTATGCGCACCCAACCAGAGTGACGGGAGGAGCACATTTCAGAAAACGTGCTCAGCTCGTCGAGAAAATGCAATTTAAGCAATAAAATTAAAAATGCACCTAAAACCTAAACCAAACGTTGCAGGTGGTTATTTCTTCATGCGCAGTGGTCAACGCGGCACTCTCTAGCTGCCAAGAGCAATTTTGACTATGCGCACCCAACAAGAGTGACGGGAGGAGCACATTTCAAAAAACGTGCTCAGCTCGTCGAGAAAATACGATTTAAGCAATAAAATTAAAAATGCACCTAAAACCTAAACCAAACTTGCAGGTGGTTATTTCTTCATGTGCATTGGTCAACGCGGCACTCTCTAGCTGCCAAGAGCACTTTTTACTATGCGCACCCAACCAGAGTGACGGGAGGAGCACATTTCAGAAAACGTGCTCAGCTCGACGAGAAAATGCGATTTAAGCAATAAAATTAAAAATGCACCCAAAACCTAAACCAAACGTTGCAGGTGGTTATTTCTTCATGCGCAGTGGTCAACGCGGCACTCTCTAGCTGCCAAGAGCACTTTTTACTATGCGCACCCAACCAGAGTGACGGGAGGAGCACATTTCAGAAAACGTGCTCAGCTCGTCGAGAAAATGCGATTTAAGCAATAAAATTAAAAATGCACCTAAAACCTAAACCAAACGTTGCAGGTGGTTATTTCTATATGCGCAATGGTCAACGCGGCACTCTCTAGCTGCCAAGAGCACTTTTTACTATGCGCACCCAACCAGAGTGACGGGAGGAGCACATTTCAGAAAACGTGCTCAGCTCGTCAAGAAAATGCGATTTAAGCAATGAAATTAAAAATGCACCCAAAACCTAAACCAAACGTTGCAGATGGTCATTTCTTCATGCGCAGTGGTCAACACGGCACTCTCTAGCTGCCAAGAGCACTTTTTACTATAGCCACCCAACCAGAGTGACGGGAGGAGCACATTTCAGAAAACGTGCTCAGCTCGACGAGAAAATGCGATTTAAGCAATAAAATTAAAAATGCACCTAAAAACCTAAACCAAACGTTGCAGGTGGTTATTTCTTCATGCGCAATGGTCAACGCGGCACTCTCTAGCTGCCAAGAGCACTTTTTACTATGCGCACCCAACCAAAGTGACGGGAGGAGCACATTTCAGAAAACGTGCTCAGCTCGTCGAGAAAATGCGATTTAAGCAATAAAATTAAAGATGCACCTAAAACCTAAACCAAACGTTGCAGGTGGTTATTTCTTCATGCGCAGTGGTCAACGCGGCACTCTCTAGCTGCCAAGAGCACTTTTTACTATGCGCACCCAACCAGAGTGACGGGAGGAGCACATTTCAGAAAACGTGCTCAGCTCGTCGAGAAAATGCGATTTAAGCAATAAAATTAAAAATGCACCTAAAACCTAAACCAAACTTGCAGGTGGTTATTTCTTCATGTGCAGTGGTCAACGCGGCACTCTCTAGCTGCCAAGAGGACTTTTAACTATGCGCACCCAACCAGAGTGACGGGAGGAGCACATTTCAGAAAACGTGCTCAGCTCGTCGAGAAAATGCGATTTAAGCAATAAAATTAAAAATGCACCTAAAACCTAAACCAAACGTTGCAGGTGGTTATTTCTTCATGCGCAGTGGTCAACGCGGCACTCTCTAGCTGCCAAGAGCACTTTTTACTATGCGCACCCAACCAGAGTGACGGGAGGAGCACATTTCAGAAAACGTGCTCAGCTCGTCGAGAAAATGCGATTTAAGCAATAAAATTAAAAATGCACCCAAAACCTAAACCAAACGTTGCAGATGGTCATTTCTTCATGCGCAGTGGTCAACGCGGCACTCTCTAGCTGCCAAGAGCACTTTTTACTATGCGCACCCAACCAGAGTGACGGGAGGAGCACATTTCAGAAAACGTGCTCAGCTCGACGAGAAAATGCGATTTAAGCAATAAAATTAAAAATGCACCCAAAACCTAAACCAAACGTTGCAGGCGGTTATTTCTTCATGCGCAGTGGTCAACGCGGCACTCTCTAGCTGCCAAGAGCACTTTTTACTATGCGCACCCAACCAGAGTGACGGGAGGAGCACATTTCAGAAAACGTGCTCAGCTCGACGAGAAAGTGCGATTTAAGCAATAAAATTAAAAATGCACCCAAAACCTAAACCAAACGTTGCAGGTGGTTATTTCTTCATGTGCAGTGGTCAACGCGGCACTCTCTAGCTGCCAAGAGCACTTTTTACTATGCGCACCCTACCAGAGTGACGGGAGGAGCACATTTCAGAAAACGTGCTCAGCTCGTCGAGAAAATGCGATTTAAGCAATAAAATTAAAAATGCACCTAAAACCTAAACCAAACGTTGCAGGTGGTTATTTCTTCATGCGCAGCAGTCAACGCGGCACTCTCTAGCTGCCGAGAGCACTTTTTACTATGCGCACCCAACCAGAGTGACGGGAGGAGCACATTTCAGAAAACGTGCTCAGCTCGTCGAGAAAATGCAATTTAAGCAATAAAATTAAAAATGCACCTAAAACCTAAACCAAACGTTGCAAATGGTCATTTCTTCATGCGCAGTGGTCAACGCGGCACTCTCTAGTTGCCAAGAGCACTTTTTACTATGCGCACCCAACCAGAGTGACGGGAGGAGCACATTTCAGAAAACGTGCTCAGCTCGTCGAGAAAATGCGATTTAAGCAATAAAATTAAAAATGCACCTAAAACCTAAACCAAACGTTGCAGATGGTCATTTCTTCATGCGCAGTGGTCAACGCGGCACTCTCTAGCTGCCAAGAGCACTTTTTACTATGCGCACCCAACCAGAGTGACGGGAGGAGCACATTTCAGAAAACGTGCTCAGCTTGTCCAGAAAATGCGATTTAAGCAATAAAATTAAAAATGCACCCAAAACCTAAACCAAACGTTGCAGGTGGTTATTTCTTCATGCGCAGTGGTCAACGCGGCACTCTCTAGCTGCCAAGAGCACTTTTTACTATGCGCACCCAACCAGAGTGACGGGAGGAGCACATTTCAGAAAACGTGCTCAGCTCGTCGAGAAAATGCGATTTAAGCAATAAAATTAAAAATGCACCTAAAACCTAAACCAAACGTTGCAGGTGGTTATTTCTTCATGCGCAGTGGTCAACGCGGCACTCTCTAGCTGCCAAGAGCACTTTTTACTATGTGCACCCAACAAGAGTGACGGGAGGAGCACATTTCAGAAAACGTGCTCAGCTCGTCGAGAAAATGCGATTTAAGCAATAAAATTAAAAATGCACCTAAAACCTAAACCAAACTTGCAGGTGGTTATTTCTTCATGTGCAGTGGTCAACGCGGCACTCTCTAGCTGCCAAGAGCACTTTTTACTATGCGCACCCAACCAGAGTGACGGGAGGAGCATATTTCAGAAAACGTGCTCAGCTCGTCGAGAAAATGCGATTTAAGCAATAAAATTAAAAATGCCCCCAAAACCTAAACCAAACGTTGCAGATGGTCATTTCTTCATGCGCAGTGGTCAACGCGGCACTCTCTAGCTGCCAAGAGCACTTTTTACTATGCACACCCAACCAGAGTGACGGGAGGAGCACATTTCTGAAAACGTGCTCAGCTCGACGAGAAAATGCGATTAAAGCAATAAAATTAAAAATGCACCTAAAACCTAAACCAAACGTTGCAGATGGTCATTTCTTCATGCGCAGTAGTCAACGCGGCACTCTCTAGCTGCCAAGAGCACTTTTTACTATGCGCACCCAACCAGAGTGACGGGAGGAGCACATTTCAGAAAACATGCTCAGCTCGTCGAGAAAATGCGATTTAAGCAATAAAATTAAAAATGCACCTAAAACCTAAACCAAACGTTGCAGATGGTCATTTTTTCATGCGCAGTGGTCAACGCGGCACTCTCTAGCTGCCAAGAGCACTTTTTACTATGCGCACCCAACCAGAGTGACGGGAGGAGCACATTTCAGAAAACGTGCTCAGCTCGACGAGAAAATGCGATTTAAGCAATAAAATTAAAAATGCAACCAAAACCTAAACCAAACGTTGCATGTGGTTATTTCTTTATGAGCAGTGGTCAACGCGGCACTCTCTAGCTGCCAAGAGCACTTTTTACTATGCGCACCCAACCAGAGTGACGGGAGGAGCACATTTCAGAAAACGTGCTCAGCTCGTCGAGAAAATGCGATTTAAGCAATGAAATTAAAAATGCACCTAAAACCTAAACCAAACGTTGCAGGTGGTTATTTCTTCATGCGCAGTGGTCAACGCGGCACTCTCTAACTGCCAAGAGCACTTTTTACTATGCGCACCCAACCAGAGTGACGGGAGGAGCACATTTCAGAAAACGTGCTCAGCTCGTCGAGAAAATGCGATTTAAGCAATAAAATTAAAAATGCACCTAAAACCTAAACCAAACTTGCAGGTGGTTATTTCTTCATGTGCAGTGGTCAACGCGGCACTCTCTAGCTGCCAAGAGCACTTTTTACTATGCGCACCCAACCAGAGTGACGGGAGGAGCACATTTCCGAAAACGTGCTCAGCTCGTCGAGAAAATGCGATTTAAGCAATAAAATTAAAAATGCACCTAAAACCTAAACCAAACGTTGCAGGTGGTTATTTCTTCATGCGTAGTGGTCAACGCGGCACTCTCTAGCTGCCAAGAGCACTTTTTACTATGCGCACCCAACCAGAGTGACGGGAGGAGCACATTTCAGAAAACGTGTTCGGCTCGTCGAGAAAATTCGATTTAAGCAATAAAATTAAAAATGCACATAAAACAAAAACCAAACGTTGCAGATGGTCATTTCTTCATGCGCAGTGGTCAACGCGGCACTCTCTAGCTGCCAAGAGCACTTTTTACTATGCGCACCCAACCAGAGTGACGGGAGGATTACATTTCAGAAAACGTGCTCAGCTCGTCGAGAAAATGCGATTTAAGCAATAAAATTAAAAATGCACCTAAAATCTAAACCAAACGTTGCAGGTGGTTATTTCTTCATGCGCAATGGTCAACGTGGCACTCTCTAGCTGCCAAGAGCACTTTTTTCTATGCGCACCCAACAAGAGTGACGGGAGGAGCACATTTCAGAAAACGTGCTCAGCTCGTCGAGAAAATGCGATTTAAGCAATAAAATTCAAAATGCACCTAATACCTAAACCAAACGTTGCAGATGGTCATTTCTTCATGCGCAGTGGTCAACGCGGCACTCTCTAGCTGCCAAGAGCACTTTTTACTATGCGCACCCAACCAGAGTGACGGGAGGAGCACATTTCAGAAAACCTGCTCAGCTCGTCGAGAAAATGCGATTTAAGCAATAAAATTAAAAATGCACCTAAAACCTAAACCAAACGTTGCAGGTGGTTATTTCTTCATGCGCAGTGGTCAACGCGGCACTCTCTAGCTGCCAAGAGCACTTTTTAATATGCACACCCAACCAGAGTGACGGGAGGAGCACATTTCAGAAAACGTGCACAGCTCGTCGAGAACATGCGATTTAAGCAATAAAATTAAAAATGCACCCAAAACCTAAACCAAACGTTGCAAGTGGTTATTTCTTCATGCGCAGTGGTCAACGCGGCACTCTCTAGCTGCCAAGAGCACTCTTTTTACTATGCGCACCCAACCAGTGACTAAAGGCGCACATTTCAGAAAACGTGCTCAGCTCGTCGAGAAAATGCGATTTAAGCAATAAAATTAAAAATGCACCTAAAACCTAAACCAAACGTTGCAGGTGGTCATTTCTTCATGCGCAGTGGTCAACGCGGCACTCTCTAGCTGCCAAGAGCACTTTTTACTATGCGCACCCAACCAGAGTGACTGGAGGAGCATATTTCAGAAAACGTGCTCAGCTCGTCGAGAAAATGCGATTTAAGCAATAAAATTAAAAATGCACCTAAAACCTAAACCAAACGTTGCAGGTGGTTATTTCTTCATGCGCAATGGTCAACGCGGCATTCTCTAGCTGCCAAGAGCACTTTTTACTATGCGCACCCAACCAGAGTGACGGGAGGAGCACATTTCAGAAAACGTGCTCAGCTCGTCGAGAAAATGCGATTTAAGCAATGAAATTAAAAATGCACCTAAAACCTAAACCAAACGTTGCAGGTGGTTATTTCTTCATGCGCAATGGTCAATGCGGCACTCTCTAGCTGCCAAGAGCACTTTTTACTATGCGCACCCAACCAGAGTGACGGGAGGAGCTCATTTCAGAAAACGTGCTCAGCTCGTCGAGAAAATGCGATTTAAGCAATAAAATTAAAAATGCACCCAAAACCTAAACCAAACGTTGCAGATGGTCATTTCTTCATGCGCAGTGGTCAACGCGGCACTCTCTAGCTGCCAAGAGCACTTTTTACTATGCACACCCAACCAGAGTGACGGGAGGAGCACATTTCTGAAAACGTGCTCAGCTCGATGAGAAAATGCGATTTAAGCAATAAAATTAAAAATGCACCCAAAACCTAAAACAAACGTTGCAGGTGGTTATTTCTTCGTGCGCAGTGGTCAACGCGGCACTCTCTAGCTGCCAAGAGCACTTTTTACTATGCGCACCCAACCAGAGTGACGGGAGGAGCACATTTCAGAAAACGTGCTCAGCTCGTCGACAAAATGCGATTTAAGCAATAAAATTAAAGATGCACCTAAAACCTAAACCAAACGTTGCAGGTGGTTATTTCTTCATGCGCAGTGGTCAACGCGGCACTCTCTAGCTGCCAAGAGCACTTTTTACTATGCGCACCCAACCACAGTGACGGGAGGAGCACATTTCAGAAAACGTGCTCAGCTTGTCCAGAAAATGCGATTTAAGCAATAAAATTAAAAATGCACCCAAAACCTAAACCAAACGTTGCAGGTGGTTATTTCTTCATGCGCAATGGTCAACGCGGCACTCTCTAGCTGCCAAGAGCACTTTTTACTATGCGCACCCAACCAGAGTGACGGGAGGAGCACATTTCAGAAAACGTGCTCAGCTCGTCGAGAAAATGCGATTTAAGCAATAAAATTAAAAATGCACCTAAAACCTAAACCAAACGTTGCAGGTGGTCATTTCTTCATGCGCAGTGGTCAACGCGGCACTCTCTAGCTGCCAAGAGCACTTTTTACTATGCGCACCCAACCCGAGTGACGGGAGGAGCACATTTCATAAAACGTGCTTAGCTCGTCGAGAAAATGCTATTTAAGCAATAAAATTAAAGATGCACCTAAAACCTAAACCAAACGTTGCAGGTGGTTATTTCTTCATGCGCAGTGGTCAACGCGGCACTCTCTAGCTGCCAAGAGCACTTTTTACTATGCGCACCCAACCAGAGTGACGGGAGGAGCACATTTCAGAAAACGTGCTCAGCTTGTCCAGAAAATGCGATTTAAGCAATAAAATTAAAAATGCACCCAAAACCTAAACCAAACGTTGCAGGTGGTTATTTCTTCATGCGCAGTGGTCAACGCGGCACTCTCTAGCTGCCAAGAGCACTTTTTACTATGCGCACCCAACCAGAGTGACGGGAGGAGCACATTTCAGAAAACGTGCTCAGCTCGACGAGAAAATGCGATTTAAGCAATAAAATTAAAAATGCACCTAAAACCTAAACCAAACGTTGGGGGTGGTTATTTCTTCATGTGCAGCAGTCAACGCGGCACTCTCTAGCTGCCAAGAGCACTTTTTCCACTGCGCACCCGACCAGAGTGACGGGAGGAGCACATTTCAGAAAACGTGCTCAGCTCGTCGAGGAAATGCGATTTAAGCAATAAAATTAAAAATGCACCTAAAACCTAAACCAAACGTTGCAGGTGGTTATTTCTTCATGCGCAGTGGTCAACGGGGCACTCTCTAGCTGCCAAGAGCACTTTTTATTATGCGCACCCAACCAGAGTGACGGGAGGAGCACATTTCAGAAAACTTGCTCAGCTCGTCGAGAAAATGCGATTAAAGCAATAAAATTTAAAATGCACCTAAAACCTAAACCAAACGTTGCAGATGGTCATTTCTTCATGCGCAGTGGTCAACGCGGCACTCTCTAGCTGCCAAGAGCACTTTTTACTATGCGCACCCAACCAGAGTGACGGGAGGAGCACATTTCAGAAAACAAGCTCAGCTCGTCGAGAAAATGCGATTTAAGCAATAAAATTAAAAATGCACCTAAAACCTAAACCAAACGTTGCAGATGGTCATTTCTTCATGCGCAGTGGTCAACGCGGCACTCTTTAGCTGCCAAGAGCACTTTTTACTATGCGCACCCAACCAGAGTGACGGGAGGAGCACATTTCAGAAAACGTGCTCAGCTCGTCCAGAAAATGCGATTTAAGCAATAAAATTAAAAATGCACCCAAAACCTAAACCAAACGTTGCAGGTGGTTATTTCTTCATGCGCAGTGGTCAACGCGGCACTCTCTAGCTGCCAAGAGCACTTTTTACTATGCGCACCCAACCAGAGTGACGGGAGGAGCACATTTCAGAAAACCTGCTCAGCTCGTCGAGAAAATGCGATTTAAGCAATAAAATTAAAAATGCACCTAAAACCTAAACCAAACGTTGCAGGTGGTTATTTCTTCATGCGCAATGGTCAACGCGGCACTCTCTAGCTGCCAAGAGCACTTTTTACTATGCGCACCCAACCAGAGTGACGGGAGGAGCACATTTCAGAAAACGTGCTCAGCTCGTCGAGAAAATGCGATTTAAGCAATAAAATTAAAAATGCACCTAAAACCTAAACCAAACGTTGCAGATGGTCATTTCTTCATGCGCAGTGGTCAACGCGGCACTCTCTAGCGGCCAAGAGCACTTTTTACTATGCGCACCCAACCAGAGTGACGGGAGGAGCACATTTCAGAAAATGCACTCAGCTCGTCGAGAAAATGCGATTTAAGCAATAAAATTAAAAATGCACCCAAAACCTAAACCAAACGTTGCAGATTGTCATTTCTTCATGCGCAGTGGTCAACGCGGCACTCTCTAGCTGCCAAGAGCACTTTTTACTATGCGCACCCAACCAGAGTGACGGGAGGAGCACTTTTCAGAAAACGTGCTCAGCTCGTCGAGAAAATGCGATTTAAGCAATAAAATTAAAAATGCACCTAAAACCTAAACCAAACGTTGCAGGTGGTTATTTCTTCATGCGCAGTGGTCAACGCGGCACTCTCTAGCTGCCAAGAGCACTTTTTACTATGCGCACCCAACCAGAGTGACGGGAGGAGCACTTTTCAGAAAACGTGCTCAGCTCGTCGAGAAAATGCGATTTAAGCAATAAAATTAAAAATGCACCTAAAACCTAAACCAAACGTTGCAGGTGGTTATTTCTTCATGCACAGTGGTAAACGCGGCACTCTCTAGCTGCCAAGAGCACTTTTTACTATGCCACCCAACCAGAGTGACGGGAGGAGCACATTTCAGAAAACGTGCTCAGCTCGTCCAGAAAATGCGATTTAAGCAATAAAATTAAAAATGCACCCAAAACCTAAACCAAACGTTGCAGATGGTAATTTCTTCATGCGCAGTGGTCAACGTGGCACTCTCTAGCTGCCAAGAGCACTTTTTACTATGCGCACCCAACCAGAGTGACGGGAGGAGCACATTTCAGAAAACGTTCTCAGCTCGACGACAAAATGCGATTTAAGCAATAAAATTAAAAATGCACCCAAAACCTAAACCAAACGTTGCAGGTGGTTATTTCTTCATGCGCAGTGGTCAACGCGGCACTCTCTAGCTGCCAAGAGCACTTTTTACTATACACACCCAACTAGAGTGACGGGAGGAGCACATTCCAGAAAACGTGCTCAGCTCGTCGAGAAAATGCGATTTAAGCAATAAAATTAAAAATGCACCCAAAACCTAAACCAAACGTTGCAGGGGGTTATTTCTTCATGCGCAGTGGTCAACGCGGCACTCTCTAGCTGCCAAGAGCACTTTTTACTATGCGCACCCAACCAGAGGGACGGGAGGAGCACATTTCAGAAAACGTGCTCAGCTCGTCGAGAAAATGCGATTTAAGCAATAAAATTAAAAATGCACCCAAAACCTAAACCAAACGTTGCAGGTGGTTATTTCTTCATGCGCAGTGGTCAACGCGGCACTCTCTAGCTGCCAAGAGCACTTTTTACTATGCGCACCCAACCAGAGTGACGGGAGGAGCACATTTCAGAAAACGTGCTCAGCTCGTCGAGAAAATGAGATTTAAGCAATAAAATTAAAAATGCACCTAAAACCTAAACCAAACGTTGCAGATGGTCATTTCTTCATATGCAGCAGTCAACGCGGCACTCTGTAGCTGCCAAGAGCACTTTTTACTATGCGCACCCAACCAGAGTGACGGGAGGAGCACATTTCAGAAAACGTGCTCAGCTCTTCGCGAAAATGAGATTAAAGCAATAAAATTAAAAATACACCCAAAACCTAAACCAAACGTTGCAGATGGTCATTTCTTCATATGCAGCAGTCAACGCGGCACTCTCTAGCTGCCAAGAGCACTTTTTACTATGCGCACCCAACCAGAGTGATGGGAGGAGCACATTTCAGAAAACGTGCTCAGCTCGTCGAGAAAATGCGATTTAAGCAATAAAATTAAAAATGCACCTAAAAACCTAAACCAAACGTTGCAGGTGGTTATTTCTTCATGCGCATTGGTCAACGCGGCACTCTCTAGCTGCCAAGAGCACTTTTTACTATGTGCACCCAACCAGAGTGACGGGAGGAGCACGTTTCAGAAAACGTGCTCAGCTCGTCGAGAAAATGCGATTTAAGCAATAAAATTAAAATTGCACCCAAAACATTAAACCAAACGTTGCAGGTGGTTATTTCTTCATGCGCAGTGGTCAACGCGGCACTCTCTAGCTGCCAAGAGCATTTTTTACTATGCGCACCCAACCAGAGTGACGGGAGGAGCACATTTCAGAAAACGTGCTCAGCTCGTCGAGAAAATGCGATTTAAGCAATAAAATTAAAAATGCACCTAAAACCTAAACCAAACGTTGCAGGTGGTTATTTCTTCATGCGCAGTGGTCAACGCGGCACTCTCTAGCTGCCAAGAGCACTTTTTACTATGCGCACCCAACCAGAGTGACGGGAGGAGCACATTTCAGAAAACGTGCTCAGCTCGTCGAGTAAATGCAATTTAAGCAATAAAATTAAAAATGCACCCAAAACCTAAACCAAACGTTGCAGGTGGTTATTTCTTCATGCGCAGTGGTCAACGCGGCACTCTCTAGCTGCCAAGAGCACTTTTCACTATGCGCACCCACCCAGAGTGACGGGAGGAGCACATTTCAGAAAACGTGCTCAGCTCGTCGAGAAAATGCGATTTAAGCAATAAAATTAAAAATGCACCCAAAACCTAAACCAAACGTTGCAGATGGTCATTTCTTCATGCGCAGTGGTCAACGCGGCACTCTCTAGCTGCCAAGAGCACTTTTTACTATGCGCACCCAACCAGAGTGACGGGAGGAGCACATTTCAGAAAACGTGCTCAGCTCGTCGAGAAAATGCGATTTAAGCAATAAAATTAAAAATGCACCTAAAACCCAAACCAAACGTTGCAGTTGGTTATTTCTTCATGCGCAGTGGTCAACGCGGCACTCTCTAGCTGCCAAGAGCACTTTTTACTATGCGCACCCAACCAGAGTGACGGGAGGAGCACATTTCAGAAAACGTGCTCAGCTCGTCGAGAAAATGCGATTTAAGCAATAAAATTAAAAATGCACCTAAAACCTAAACCAAACGTTGCAGGTGGTTATTTCTTCATGCGCAGTGGTCAACGCGGCACTCTCTAGCTGCCAAGAGCACATTTTACAATGCGCACCCAACCAGAGTGACGGGAGGAGCACATTTCAGAAAACGTGCTCAGCTCGTCGAGAAAATGCGATTTAAGCAATACAATTAAAAATGCACCTAAAACCTAAACCAAACGTTGCAGGTGGTTATTTCTTCGTGCGCAGCAGTCAACGCGGCACTCTCTAGCTGCCAAGAGCACTTTTTACTATGCGCACCCAACCAGAGTGACGGGAGGAGCACATTTCAGAAAACGTGCTCAGCTCGTCGAGTAAATGCGATTTAAGCAATAAAATTAAAAATGCACCCAAAACCTAAACCAAACGTTGCAGGTGGTTATTTCTTCATGCGCAGTGGTCAACGCGGCACTCTCTAGGTGCCAAGAGCACTTTTTACTATGCGCACCCAACCAGAGTGACGGGAGGAGCACATTTCAGAAAACGTGCTCAGCTCGTCCAGAAAATGCGATTTAAGCAATAAAATTAAAAATGCACCTAAAACCTAAACCAAACGTTGCAGATGGTCATTTCTTCATGCGCAGTGGTCAACGCGGCACTCTCTAGCTGCCAAGAGCACTTTTTACTATGCACACCCAACCAGAGTGACGGGAGGAGCACATTTCAGAAAACGTGCTCAGCTCGTCCAGACAATGCGATTTAAGCAATAAAATTAAAAATGCACCCAAAACCTAAACCAAACGTTGCAGGTGGTTATTTCTTCATGCGCAGTGGTCAACGCGGCACTCTCTAGCTGCCAAGAGCACTTTTTACTATGCGCACCCAACCAGAGTGACGGGAGGAGCACATTTCAGAAAACGTGCTCAGCTCGTCGAGTAAATGCAATTTAAGCAATAAAATTAAAAATGCACCCAAAACCTAAACCAAACGTTGCAGGTGGTTATTTCTTCATGCGCAGTGGTCAACGCGGCACTCTCTAGCTGCCAAGAGCACTTTTCACTATGCGCACCCACCCAGAGTGACGGGAGGAGCACATTTCAGAAAACGTGCTCAGCTCGTCGAGAAAATGCGATTTAAGCAATAAAATTAAAAATGCACCCAAAACCTAAACCAAACGTTGCAGATGGTCATTTCTTCATGCGCAGTGGTCAACGCGGCACTCTCTAGCTGCCAAGAGCACTTTTTACTATGCGCACCCAACCAGAGTGACGGGAGGAGCACATTTCAGAAAACGTGCTCAGCTCGTCGAGAAAATGCGATTTAAGCAATAAAATTAAAAATGCACCTAAAACCCAAACCAAACGTTGCAGGTGGTTATTTCTTCATGCGCAGTGGTCAACGTGGCACTCTCTAGCTGCCAAGAGCACTTTTTACTATGCGCACCCAACCAGAGTGACGGGAGGAGCACATTTCAGAAAACGTGCTCAGCTTGTCGAGAAAATAAGATTTAAGCAATAAAATTAAAAATGCACCTAAAACCCAAACCAAACGTTGCAGGTGGTTATTTCTTCATGCGCAGTGGTCAACGCGGCACTCTCTAGCTGCCAAGAGCACTTTTTACTATGCGCACCCAACCAGAGTGACGGGAGGAGCACATTTCAGAAAACGTGCTCAGCTCGTCGAGAAAATGCGATTTAAGCAATACAATTAAAAATGCACCTAAAACCTAAACCAAACGTTGCAGGTGGTTATTTCTTCATGCGCAGTGGTCAACGCGGCACTCTCTAGCTGCCAAGAGCACATTTTACTATGCGCACCCAACCAGAGTGACGGGAGGAGCACATTTCAGAAAACGTGCTCAGCTTGTCGAGAAAATAAGATTTAAGCAATAAAATTAAAAATGCACCTAAAACCCAAACCAAACGTTGCAGGTGGTTATTTCTTCATGCGCAGTGGTCAACGCGGCACTCTCTAGCTGCCAAGAGCACTTTTTACTATGCGCACCCAACCAGAGTGACGGGAGGAGCACATTTCAGAAAACGTGCTCAGCTCGTCGAGAAAATGCGATTTAAGCAATACAATTAAAAATGCACCTAAAACCTAAACCAAACGTTGCAGGTGGTTATTTCTTCATGCGCAGTGGTCAACGCGGCACTCTCTAGCTGCCAAGAGCACATTTTACTATGCGCACCCAACCAGAGTGACGGGAGGAGCACATTTCAGAAAACGTGCTCAGCTCGTCGAGAAAATGCGATTTAAGCAATAAAATTAAAAATGCACCTAAAACCTAAACCAAACGTTTCAGGTGGTTATTTCTTCGTGCGCAGCAGTCAACGCGGCACTCTCTAGCTGCCAAGAGCACTTTTTACTATGCGCACCCAACCAGAGTGACGGGAGGAGCGCATTTCAGAAAACGTGCTCAGCTCGTCGAGAAAATGCGATTTAAGCAATAAAATTAAAAATGCACCTAAAACCTAAACCAAAAGTTGCAGGTGGTTATTTCTTCATGCGCAGTGGTCAACGCGGCACTCTATAGCTGCCAAGAGCACTTTTTACTATGCGCACCCAACCAGAGTGACGGGAGGAGCACATTTCAGAAAACGTGCTCAGCTCGTCGAGAAAATGCGATTTAAGCAATAAAATTAAAAATGCACCTTAAACCTAAACCAAACGCTGCAGATGGTCATTTCTTCATGCGCAGTGGTCAACGCGGCACTCTCTAGCTGCCAAGAGCACTTTTTACTATGCACACCCAACCAGAGTGACGGGAGGAGCACATTTCAGAAAACGTGCTCAGCTCGTCCAGACAATGCGATTTAAGCAATAAAATTAAAAATGCACCCAAAAACCTAAACCAAACGTTGCAGGTGGTTATTTCTTCATGCGCAGTGGTCAACGCGGCATTCTCTAGCTGCCAAGAGCACTTTTTACTATGCACACCCAACCAGAGTGACGGGAGGAGCGCATTTCAGGAAACGTGCTCAGCTCGTCGAGAAAATGCGATTTAAGCAATAAAATTAAAAATGCACCCAAAACCTAAACCAAACGTTGCAGGTGGTTATTTCTTCATGCGCAGTGGTCAACGCGGCACTCTCTAGCTGCCAATAGCACATTTTACTATGCGCACCCAACCAGAGTGACGGGACGAGCACATTTCAGTAAACGTGCTCAGCTCGCCGAGAAAATGCGATTTAAGCAATACAATTAAAAATGCACCTAAAACCTAAACCAAACGTTGCAGGTGGTTATTTCTTCATGTGCAGTGGTCAACGCGCCACTCTCTAGCTGCCAAGAGCACTTTTTACTATGCGCACCCACCCAGAGTGACGGGAGGAGCACATTTCAGAAAACGTGCTCAGCTCGTCGAGAAAATGCGATTTAAGCAATAAAATTAAAAATGCACCTAAAATCTATACCAAACGTTGCAGGTGGTTATTTCTTCATATGCAGTGGTCAACGCGGCACTCTCTAGCTGCCAAGAGCACTTTTTACTATGCGCACCCAACCAGAGTGACGGGAGGAGCACATTCCAGAAAACGTGCTCAGCTCGTCGAGAAAATGCGATTTAAGCAATAAAATTAAAAATGCACCCAAAACCTAAACCAAACGTTGCAGATGGTCATTTCTTCATGCGCAGTGGTCAACGCGGCACTCTCTAGCTGCCAAGAGCACTTTTTACTATGCGCACCCAACCAGAGTGACGGGAGGAGCACATTTCAGAAAACGTGCTCAGCTCGTCGAGAAAAAGCGATTTAAGCAATAAAATTAAAAATGCACCCAAAACCTAAACCAAACGTTGCTGGTGGTTATTTCTTCATGCGCAGTGGTCAACGCGGCACTCTCTAGCTGCCAAGAGCACTTTTTACTATGCGAACCAAACCAGAGTGACGGGAGGAGCACATTTCAGAAAACGTGCTCAGATCGTCGAGAAAATGCGATTTAAGCAATAAAATTAAAAATGCACCTAAAACCTAAACCAAACGTTGCAGGTGGTTATTTCTTCGTGCGCAGCAGTCAACGCGGCACTCTCTAGCTGCCAAGAGCACTTTTTACTTTGCGCACCCAACCAGAGTGACGGGAGGAGCACATTTCAGAAAACGTGCTCAGCTCGTCGAGTAAATGCAATTTAAGCAATAAAATTAAAAATGCACCCAAAACCTAAACCAAACGTTGCAGGTGGTTATTACTTCATGCGCAGTGGTCAACGCGGCACTCTCTAGCTGCCAAGAGCACTTTTTACTATGCGCACCCAACCAGAGTGACGGGAGGAGCACATTTCAGAAAACGTGCTCAGCCCGTCCAGAAAATGCGATTTAAGCAATAAAATTAAAAATGCACCTAAAACCTAAACCAAACGTTGCAGGTGGTTATTTCTTCATGCGCAGTGGTCAACGCGGCACTCTCTAGCTGCCAAGAGCACTTTTTACTATGCGCACCCAACCAGAGTGACGGGAGGAGCACATTTCAGAAAACGTGCTCAGTTCGTCGAGTAAATGCGATTTAAGCAATAAAATTAAAAATGCACCCAAAACCTAAACCAAACGTTGCAGGTGGTTATTTCTTCATGCGCAGTGGTCAACGCGGCACTCTCTAGCTGCCAAGAGCACTTTTTACTATGCGCACCCAACCAGAGTGACGGGAGGAGCGCATTTCAGAAAACGTGCTCAGCTCGTCGAGAAAATGCGATTTAAGCAATAAAATTAAAAATGCACCTAAAACCTAAACCAAAAGTTGCAGGTGGTTATTTCTTCATGCGCAGCAGTCAACGCGGCACTTTCTAGCTGCCAAGAGCACTTTTTACTATGCGCACCCAACCAGAGTGACGGGAGGAGCACATTTCAGAAAACGTGCTCAGCTAGTCGAGAAAATGCGATTTAAGCAATAAAATTAAAAATGCACCTAAAACCTAAACCAAACGCTGCAGATGGTCATTTCTTCATGCGCAGCAGTCAACACGGCACTCTCTAGCTGCCAAGAGCACTTTTTACTATACACACCCAACCAGAGTGACGGGAGGAGCACATTCCAGAAAACGTGCTCAGCTCGTCGAGAAAATGCGATTTAAGCAATAAAATTAAAAATGCACCCAAAACCTAAACCAAACGTTGCAGATGGTCATTTCTTCATGTGCAGTGGTCAACGCGGCACTCTCTAGCTGCCAAGAGCACTTTTTACTATGCACAATCAACCAGAGTGACGGGAGGAGCGCATTTTAGAAAACGTGCTCAGCTCGACGAGAAAATGCGATTTAAGCAATAAAATTAAAAATGCACCCAAAACCTAAACCAAACGTTGCAGGTGGTTATTTCTTCATGCGCAGTGGTCAACGCGGCACTCTCTAGCTGCCAAGAGCACTTTTTACTATGCGCACCCAACCAGAGTGACGGGAGGAGCACATTTCAGAAAACGTGCTCAGCTTGTCGAGAAAATGCGATTTAAGCAATAAAATTTAAAATGCACCTAAAACCTAAACCAAACGTTGCAGGTTGTTATTTCTTCATGCGCAGTGGTCAACGCGGCACTCTCTAGCTGCCAAGAGCACTTTTTACTATGGGCACCCAACCAGAGTGACGGGAGGAGCACATTTCAGAAAACGTGCTCAGCTCGTCGAGAAAATGCGATTTAAGCAATACAATTAAAATTGCACCTAAAACCTAAACCAAACGTTGCAGGTGGTTATATCTTCATGCGCAGTGGTCAACGCGGCACTCTCTAGCTGCCAAGAGCACTTTTTACTATGCGCACCCAACCAGATTGACGGGAGGAGCACATTCCAGAAAACGTGCTCAGCTCGTCGAGAAAATGCGATTTAAGCAATAAAATTAAAAATGCACCCAAAACCTAAACCAAACGTTGCAGATGGTCATTTCTTCATGCGCAGTGGTCAACGCGGCACTCTCTAGCTGCCAAGAGCACTTTTTACTATGCGCACCCAACCAGAGTGACGGGAGGAGCACATTTCAGAAAACGTGCTCAGCTCGTTGAGAAAATGCGATTTAAGCAATAAAATTAAAAATGCACCCAAAACCTAAACCAAACGTTGCAGGTGGTTATTTCTTCATGCACAGTGGTCAACGCGGCACTCTCTAGCTGCCAAGAGCACTTTTTACTATACACACCCAACCAGAGTGACGGGAGGAGCACATTCCAGAAAACGTGCTCAGCTCGTCGAGAAAATGCGATTTAAGCAATAAAATTAAAAATGCACCTAAAACCTAAACCAAACGTTGCAGATGGTCATTTCTTCATGCGCAGTGGTCAACGCGGAACTCTCTAGCTGCCAAGAGCACTTTTTACTATGCACACCCAACCAGAGTGACGGGAGGAGCGCATTTTAGAAAACGTGCTCAGCTCGACGAGAAAATGCGATTTAAGCAATAAAATTAAAAATGCACCCAAAACCTAAACCAAACGTTGCAGGTGGTTATTTTTTCATGCGCAGTGGTCAACGCGGCACTCTCTAGCTGCCAAGACCACTTTTTACTATGCGCACCCAACCAGAGTGACGGGAGGAGCACATTTCAGAAAACGTGCTCAGCTCGTCGAGAAAATGCGATTTAAGCAATAAAATTTAAAATGCACCTAAAACCTAAACCAAACGTTGCAGGTGGTTATTTCTTCATGCGCAGTGGTCAACGCGGCACTCTCTAGCTGCCAAGAGCGCTTTTTACTATGCGCACCCAACCAGAGTGACGGGAGGAGCACATTCCAGAAAACGTGCTCAGCTCGTCGAGAAAATGCGATTTAAGCAATAAAATTAAAAATGCACCCAAAACCTAAACCAAACGTTGCAGATGGTCATTTCTTCATGTGCAGTGGTGAACGCGGCACTCTCTAGCTGCCAAGAGCACTTTTTACTATGCGCACCCAACCAGAGTGACAGGAGGAGCACATTTCAGAAAACGTGCTCAGCTCGTTGAGAAAATGCGATTTAAGCAATAAAATTAAAAATGCACCCAAAACCTAAACCAAACGTTGCAGGTGGTTATTTCTTCATGCGCAGTGGTCATCGCGGCACACTCTAGCTGCCAAGAGCACTTTTTACTATGCGCACCCAACCAGAGTGACGGGAGGAGCGCATTTCAGAAAACGTGCTCAGCTCGACGAGAAAATGCGATTTAAGCAATAAAATTAAAAATGCACCCAAAACCTAAACCAAACGTTGCAGGTGGTTATTTCTTCATGCGCAGTGGTCAACGCGGCACTCTCTAGCTGCCAAGAGCACTTTTTACGATGCACACCCAACCAGAGTGACGGGAGGAGCGCATTTCAGAAAACGTGCTCAGCTCGACGAGAAAATACGATTTAAGCAATACAATTAAAAATGCACCCAAAACCTAAACCAAACGTTGCAGGTGGTTATTTCTTCATGCGCAGTGGTCAACGCGGCACTCTCTAGCTGCCAAGAGCACTTTTTACTATGCGCACCCAACCAGAGTGACGGGAGGAGCACATTTCATAAAACGTGCTCAGCTCGTCGAGAAAATGCGATTTAAGCAATAAAATTAAAAATGCACCCAAAACCTAAACCAAACGTTGCAGGTGGTTATTTCTTCATGCGCAGTGGTCAACGCGGCACTCTCTAGCTGCCAAGAGCACTTTTTACTATGCGCACACAACCAGAGTGACGGGAGGAGCACATTTCAGAAAACGTGCTCAGCTCGTCCAGAAAATGCGATTTAAGCAATAAAATTAAAAATGCACCTAAAACCTAAACCAAACGTTGCAGATGGTCATTTCTTCATGCGCAGTGGTCAACGCGGCACTCTCTAGCTGCCAAGAGCACTTTTTACTATGCACACCCAACCAGAGTGACGGGAGGAGCACATTTCAGAAAACGTGCTCAGCTCGTCGAGAAAATGCGATTTAAGCAATAAAATTAAAAATGCACCCAAAACCTAAACCAAACGTTGCAGGTGGTTATTTCTTCATGCGCAGTGGTCAACGCGGCACTCTCTAGCTGCCAAGAGCACTTTTTACTATGCGCACCCAACCAGAGTGACGAGAGGAGCACATTTCAGAAAACGTGCTCAGCTAGTCCAGAAAATGCGATTTAAGCAATAAAATTAAAAATGCACCTAAAACCTAAACCAAACGTTGCAGATGGTCATTTCTTCATGCGCAGTGGTCAACGCGGCACTCTCTAGCTGCCAAGAGCACTTTTTACTATGCACACCCAACCAGAGTGACGGGAGGAGCACATTTCAGAAAACGTGCTCAGCTCGTCGAGAAAATGCGATTTAAGCAATAAAATTAAAAATGCACCCAAAACCTAAACCAAACGTTGCAGGGGGTTATTTCTTCATGCGCAGTGGTCAACGCGGCACTCTCTAGCTGCCAAGAGCACTTTTTACTATGCGCACCCAACCAGAGTGACGGGAGGAGCACATTTCAGAAAACGTGCTCAGCTCGTCGAGAAAATGAGATTTAAGCAATAAAATTAAAAATACACCCAAAACCTAAACCAAACGTTGCAGATGGTCATTTCTTCATATGCAGCAGTCAACGCGGCACTCTGTAGCTGCCAAGAGCACTTTTTACTATGCGCACCCAACCAGAGTGACGGGAGGAGCACATTTCAGAAAACGTGCTCAGCTCGTCGAGAAAATGCGATTTAAGCAATAAAATTAAAAATGCACCTAAAAACCTAAACCAAACGTTGCAGGTGGTTATTTCTTCATGCGCATTGGTCAACGCGGCACTCTCTAGCTGCCAAGAGCACTTTTTACTATGTGCACCCAACCAGAGTGACGGGAGGAGCATGTTTCAGAAAACTTGCTCAGCTCGTCGAGAAAATGCGATTTAAGCAATAAAAATAAAAATGCACCCAAAACATTAAACCAAACGTTGCAGGTGGTTATTTCTTCATGCGCAGTGGTCAACGCGGCACTCTCTAGCTGCCAAGAGCACTTTTTACTATGCGCACCCAACCAGAGTGACGGGAGGAGCACATTTCAGAAAACGTGCTCAGCTCGTCGAGAAAATGAGATTTAAGCAATAAAATTAAAAATACACCCAAAACCTAAACCAAACGTTGCAGATGGTCATTTCTTCATGCGCAGTGGTCAACGCGGCTTCTCTCTAGCTGCCAAGAGCACTTTTTACTATGCGCACCCAACCAGAGTGACGGGAGGAGCACATTTCAGAAAACGTGCTCAGCTCGTCGAGAAAATGCGATTTAAGCAATAAAATTAAAAATGCACCTAAAACCCAAACCAAACGTTGCAGGTGGTTATTTCTTCATGCGCAGTGGTCAACGCGGCACTCTCTAGCTGCCAAGAGCACTTTTTACTATGCGCACCCAACCAGAGTGACGGGAGGAGCACATTTCAGAAAACGTGCTCAGCTCGTCGAGAAAATGCGATTTAAGCAATAAAATTAAAAATGCACCTAAAACCTAAACCAAACGTTGCAGGTGGTTATTTCTTCATGCGCAGTGGTCAACGCGGCACTCTCTAGCTGCCAAGAGCACATTTTACTATGCGCACCCAACCAGAGTGACGGGAGGAGCACATTTCAGAAAACGTGCTCAGCTCGTCGAGAAAATGCGATTTAAGCAATAAAATTAAAAATGCACCTAAAACATAAACCAAACGTTGCAGGTGGTTATTTCTTCGTGCGCAGCAGTCAACGCGGCACTCTCTAGCTGCCAAGAGCACTTTTTACTATGCGCACCCAACCAGAGTGACGGGAGGAGCACATTTCAGAAAACGTGCTCAGCTCGTCGAGTAAATGCGATTTAAGCAATAAAATTAAAAATGCACCCAAAACCTAAACCAAACGTTGCAGGTGGTTATTTCTTCATGCGCAGTGGTCAACGCGGCACTCTCTAGGTGCGAAGAGCACTTTTTACTATGCGCACCCAACCAGAGTGACGGGAGGAGCACATTTCAGAAAACGTGCTCAGCTCGTCCAGAAAATGCGATTTAAGCAATAAAATTAAAAATGCACCTAAAACCTAAACCAAACGTTGCAGATGGTCATTTCTTCATGCGCAGTGGTCAACGCGGCACTCTCTAGCTGCCAAGAGCACTTTTTACTATGCACACCCAACCAGAGTGACGGGAGGAGCACATTTCAGAAAACGTGCTCAGCTCGTCCAGACAATGCGATTTAAGCAATAAAATTAAAAATGCACCCAAAACCTAAACCAAACGTTGCAGGTGGTTATTTCTTCATGCGCAGTGGTCAACGCGGCACTCTCTAGCTGCCAAGAGCACTTTTTACTATGTGCACCCAACCAGAGTGACGGGAGGAGCGCATTTCAGAAAACGTGCTCAGCTCGTCGAGAAAATGCGATTTAAGCAATAAAATTAAAAATGCACCTAAAACCTAAACCAAAAGTTGCAGGTGGTTATTTCTTCATGCGCAGCAGTCAACGCGGCACTCTCTAGCTGCCAAGAGCACTTTTTACTATGCGCACCCAACCAGAGTGACGGGAGGAGCACATTTCAGAAAACGTGCTCAGCTTGTCGAGAAAATGCGATTTAAGCAATAAAATTAAAAATGCACCTAAAACCCAAACCAAACGTTGCAGGTGGTTATTTCTCCATGCGCAGTGGTCAACGCGGCACTCTCTAGCTGCCAAGAGCACTTTTTACTATGCGCACCCAACCAGAGTGACGGGAGGAGCACATTTCAGAAAACGTGCTCAGCTCGTCGAGAAAATGCGATTTAAGCAATAAAATTAAAAATGCACCTAAAACCTAAACCAAACGTTGCAGGTGGTTATTTCTTCATGCGCAGTGGTCAACGCGGCACTCTCTAGCTGCCAAGAGCACATTTTACTATGCGCACCCAACCAGAGTGACGGGAGGAGCACATTTCAGAAAACGTGCTCAGCTCGTCGAGAAAATGCGATTTAAGCAATAAAATTAAAAATGCACCTAAAACTTAAACCAAACGTTACAGGTGGTTATTTCTTCGTGCGCAGCAGTCAACGCGGCACTCTCTAGCTGCCAAGAGCACTTTTTACTATGCGCACCCAACCAGAGTGACGGGAGGAGCACATTTCAGAAAACGTGCTCAGCTCGTTGAGTAAATGCGATTTAAGCAATAAAATTAAAAATGCACCCAAAACCTAAACCAAACGTTGCAGGTGGTTATTTCTTCATGCGCAGTGGTCAACGCGGCACTCTCTAGGTGCCAAGAGCACTTTTTACTATGCGCACCCAACCAGAGTGACGGGAGGAGCACATTTCAGAAAACCTGCTCAGCTCGTCCAGAAAATGCGATTTAAGCAATAAAATTAAAAATGCACCTAAAACCTAAACCAAACGTTGCAGATGGTCATTTCTTCATGCGCAGTGGTCAACGCGGCACTCTCTAGCTGCCAAGAGAACTTTTTACTATGCACACCCAACCAGAGTGACGGGAGGAGCACATTTCAGAAAACGTGCTCAGCTCGTCCAGACAATGCGATTTAAGCAATAAAATTAAAAATGCACCCACAACCTAAACCAAACGTTGCAGGTGGTTATTTCTTCATGCGCAGTGGTCAACGCGGCACTCTCTAGCTGCCAAGAACACTTTTTACTATGCGCACCCAACCAGAGTGACGGGAGGAGCGCATTTCAGAAAACGTGCTCAGCTCGTCGAGAAAATGCGATTTAAGCAATAAAATTAAAAATGCACCTAAAACCTAAACCAAAAGTTGCAGGTGGTTATTTCTTCATGCGCAGCAGTCAACGCGGCACTCTCTAGCTGCCAAGAGCACTTTTTACTATGCGCACCCAACCAGAGTGACGGGAGGAGCACATTTCAGAAAACGTGCTCAGCTCGTCGAGAAAATGCGATTTAAGCAATAAAATTAAAAATGCACCTTAAACCTAAACCAAACGCTGCAGATGGTCATTTCTTCATGCGCAGTGGTCAACGCGGCACTCTCTAGCTGCCAAGAGCACTTTTTACTATGCGCACCCAACCAGAGTGACGGGAGGAGCACATTTCAGAAAACGTGCTCAGCTCGTCGAGAAAATGCGATTTAAGCAATAAAATTAAAAATGCACCCAAAACCTAAACCAAACGTTGCAGATGGTCATTTCTTCATGCGCAGTGGTCAACGCGGCACTCTCTAGCTGCCAAGAGCACTTTTTACTATGCGCGCCCAACCAGAGTGACGGGAGGAGCACATTTCAGAAAACGTGCTCAGCTTGTCGAGAAAATGCGATTTAAGCAGTAAAATTAAAAATGCACCTAAAACCCAAACCAAACGTTGCAGGTGGTTATTTCTTCATGCGCAGTGGTCAACGCGGCACTCTCTAGCTGCCAAGAGCACTTTTTACTATGCGCACCCAACCAGAGTGACGGGAGGAGCACATTTCAGAAAACGTGCTCAGCTCGTCGAGAAAATGCGATTTAAGCAATAAAATTAAAAATGCACCTAAAACCTAAACCAAACGTTGCAGGTGGTTATTTCTTCATGCGCAGTGGTCAACGCGGCACTCTCTAGCTGCCAAGAGCACATTTTACTATGCGCACCCAACCAGAGTGACGGGAGGAGCACATTTCAGAAAACGTGCTCAGCTCGTCGAGAAAATGCGATTTAAGCAATAAAATTAAAAATGCACCTAAAACCTAAACCAAACGTTGCAGGTGGTTATTTCTTCGTGCGCAGCAGTCAACGCGGCACTCTCTAGCTGCCAAGAGCACTTTTTACTATGCGCACCCAACCAGAGTGACGGGAGGAGCACATTTCAGAAAACGTGCTCAGCTCGTCGAGTAAATGCGATTTAAGCAATAAAATTAAAAATGCACCCAAAACCTAAACCAAACGTTGCAGGTGGTTATTTCTTCATGCGCAGTGGTCAACGCGGCACTCTCTAGGTGCCAAGAGCACTTTTTACTATGCGCACCCAACCAGAGTGACGGGAGGAGCACATTTCAGAAAACGTGCTCAGCTCGTCCAGAAAATGCGATTTAAGCAATAAAATTAAAAATGCACCTAAAACCTAAACCAAACGTTGCAGATGGTCATTTCTTCATGCGCAGTGGTCAACGCGGCGCTCTCTAGCTGCCAAGAGCACTTTTTACTATGCACACCCAACCAGAGTGACGGGAGGAGCACATTTCAGAAAACGTGCTCAGCTCGTCCAGACAATGCGATTTAAGCAATAAAATAAAAAATGCACCCAAAACCTAAACCAAACGTTGCAGGTGGTTATTTCTTCATGCGCAGTGGTCAACGCGGCACTCTCTAGCTGCCAAGAACACTTTTTACTATGCGCACCCAACCAGAGTAACGGGAGGAGCGCATTTCAGAAAACGTGCTCAGCTCGTCGAGAAAATGCGATTTAAGCAATAAAATTAAAAATGCACCTAAAACCTAAACCAAAAGTTGCAGGTGGTTATTTCTTCATGCGCAGCAGTCAACGCGGCACTCTCTAGCTGCCAAGAGCACTTTTTACTATGCGCACCCAACCAGAGTGACGGGAGGAGCACATTTCAGAAAACGTGCTCAGCTCGTCGAGAAAATGCGATTTAAGCAATAAAATTAAAAATGCACCTAAAACCTAAACCAAACGTTGCAGGTGGTTATTTCTTCATGCGCAGCAGTCAACGCGGCACTCTCTAGCTGCCAAGAGCACTTTTTACTATGCGCACCCAACCAGAGTGACGGGAGGAGCACATTTCAGAAAACGTGCTCAGCTCGTCGAGAAAATGCGATTTAAGCAATAAAATTAAAAATGCACCTAAAACCTAAACCAAACGTTGCAGGTGGTTATTTCTTCGTGCGCAGCAGTCAACGCGGCACTCTCTAGCTGCCAAGAGCACTTTTTACTATGCGCACCCAACCAGAGTGACGGGAGGAGCACATTTCAGAAAACGTGCTCAGCTCGTCGAGTAAATGCGATTTAAGCAATACAATTAAAAATGCACCCAAAACCTAAACCAAACGTTGCAGGTGGTTATTTCTTCATGCGCAGTGGTCAACGCGGAACTCTCTAGGTGCCAAGAGCACTTTTTACTATGCGCACCCAACCAGAGTGACGGGAGGAGCACATTTCAGAAAACGTGCTCAGCTCGTCCAGAAAATGCGATTTAAGCAATAAAATTAAAAATGCACCTAAAACCTAAACCAAACGTTGCAGATGGTCATTTCTTCATGCGCAGTGGTCAACGCGGCACTCTCTAGCTGCCAAGAGCACTTTTTACTATGCACACCCAACCAGAGTGACGGGAGGAGCACATTTCAGAAAACGTGCTCAGCTCGTCCAGACAATGCGATTTAAGCAATAAAATTAAAAATGCACCCAAAACCTAAACCAAACGTTGCAGGTGGTTATTTCTTCATGCGCAGTGGTCAACGCGGCACTCTCTAGCTGCCAAGAACACTTTTTACTATGCGCACCCAACCAGAGTGACGGGAGGAGCGCATTTCAGAAAACGTGCTCAGCTCCTCGAGAAAATGCGATTTAAGCAATAAAATTAAAAATGCACCTAAAACCTAAACCAAAAGTTGCAGGTGGTTATTTCTTCATGCGCAGCCGTCAACGCGGCACTCTCTAGCTGCCAAGAGCACTTTTTACTATGCGCACCCAACCAGAGTGACGGGAGGAGCACATTTCAGAAAACGTGCTCAGCTCGTCGAGAAAATGCGATTTAAGCAATAAAATTAAAAATGCACCTTAAACCTAAACCAAACGCTGCAGATGGTCATTTCTTCATGCGCAGTGGTCAACGCGGCACTCTCTAGCTGCCAAGAGCAATTTTTACTATGCGCACCCAACCAGAGTGACGGGAGGAGCACATTTCAGAAAACGTGCTCAGCTCGTCGAGAAAATGCGATTTAAGCAATAAAATTAAAAATGCACCCAAAACCTAAACCAAACGTTGCAGATGGTTATTTCTTCATGCGCAGTGGTCAACGCGGCACTCTCTAGCTGCCAAGAGCACTTTTTACTATGCGCACCCACCCAGAGTGACGGGAGGAGCACATTTCAGAAAACGTGCTCAGCTCGTCGAGAAAATGCGATTTAAGCAATAAAATTAAAAATGCACCTAAAATCTATACCAAACTTTGCAGGTGGTTATTTCTTCATATGCAGTGGTCAACGCGGCACTCTCTAGCTGCCAAGAGCACTTTTTTTACTATGTGCACCCAACCAGAGTGACGGGAGGAGCACATTTCAGAAAACGTGCTAGGCTCGTCGAGAAAATGCGATTTAGGCAATAAAATTAAAAATGCACCCAAAACCTAAACCAAACGTTGCAGGTGGTTATTTCTTCATGCGCAGTGGTCAACGCGGCACTTTCTAGGTGCCAAGAGCACTTTTTACTATGCGCACCCAACCAGAGTGACGGGAGGAGCACATTTCAGAAAACCTGCTCAGCTCGTCCAGAAAATGCGATTTAAGCAATAAAATTAAAAATGCACCTAAAACCTAAACCAAACGTTGCAGATGGTCATTTCTTCATGCGCAGTGGTCAACGCGGCACTCTCTAGCTGCCAAGAGCACTTTTTACTATGCGCACCCAACCAGAGTGACGGGAGGAGCACATTTCAGAAAACGTGCTCAGCTTGTCGAGAAAATGCGATTTAAGCAATAAAATTAAAAATGCACCTAAAACCCAAACCAAACGTTGCAGGTGGTTATTTCTTCATGCGCAGTGGTCAACGCGGCACTCTCTAGCTGCCAAGACCACTTTTTACTATGCGCACCCAACCAGAGTGACGGGAGGAGCACATTTCAGAAAACGTGCTCAGCTCGTCGAGTAAATGCGATTTAAGCAATAAAATTAAAAATGCACCCAAAACCTAAACCAAACGTTGCAGGTGGTTATTTCTTCATGCGCAGTGGTCAACGCGGCACTCTCTAGGTGCCAAGAGCACTTTTTACTATGCGCACCCAACCAGAGTGACGGGAGGAGCACATTTCAGAAAACGTGCTCAGCTCGTCCAGAAAATGCGATTTAAGCAATAAAATTAAAAATGCACCTAAAACCTAAACCAAACGTTGCAGATGGTCATTTCTTCATGCGCAGTGGTCAACGCGGCGCTCTCTAGCTGCCAAGAGCACTTTTTACTATGCACACCCAACCAGAGTGACGGGAGGAGCACATTTCAGAAAACGTGCTCAGCTCGTCCAGACAATGCGATTTAAGCAATAAAATTAAAAATGCACCCAAAACCTAAACCAAACGTTGCAGGTGGTTATTTCTTCATGCGCAGTGGTCAACGCGGCACTCTCTAGCTGCCAAGAACACTTTTTACTATGCGCACCCAACCAGAGTGACGGGAGGAGCGCATTTCAGAAAACGTGCTCAGCTCGTCGAGAAAATGCGATTTAAGCAATAAAATTAAAAATGCACCTAAAACCTAAACCAAAAGTTGCAGGTGGTTATTTCTTCATGCGCAGCAGTCAACGCGGCACTCTCTAGCTGCCAAGAGCACTTTTTACTATGCGCACCCAACCAGAGTGACGGGAGGAGCACATTTCAGAAAACGTGCTCAGCTCGTCGAGAAAATGCGATTTAAGCAATAAAATTAAAAATGCACCTTAAACCTAAACCAAACGCTGCAGATGGTCATTTCTTCATGCGCAGTGGTCAACGCGGCACTCTCTAGCTGCCAAGAGCACTTTTTACTATGCGCACCCAACCAGAGTGACGGGAGGAGCACATTTCAGAAAACGTGCTCAGCTCGTCGAGAAAATGCGATTTAAGCAATAAAATTAAAAATGCACCCAAAACCTAAACCAAACGTTGCAGATGGTCATTTCTTCATGCGCAGTGGTCAACGCGGCACTCTCTAGCTGCCAAGAGCACTTTTTACTATGCGCACCCAACCAGAGTGACGGGAGGAGCACATTTCAGAAAACGTGCTCAGCTTGTCGAGAAAATGCGATTTAAGCAATAAAATTAAAAATGCACCTAAAACCCAAACCAAACGTTGCAGGTGGTTATTTCTTCATGCGCAGTGGTCAACGCGGCACTCTCTAGCTGCCAAGAGCACTTTTTACTATGCGCACCCAACCAGAGTGACGGGAGGAGCACATTTCAGAAAACGTGCTCAGCTCGTCGAGAAAATGCGATTTAAGCAATAAAATTAAAAATGCACCTAAAACCTAAACCAAACGTTGCAGGTGGTTATTTCTTCATGCGCAGTGGTCAACGCGGCACTCTCTAGCTGCCAAGAGCACATTTTACTATGCGCACCCAACCAGAGTGACGGGAGGAGCACATTTCAGAAAACGTGCTCAGCTCGTCGAGAAAATGCGATTTAAGCAATAAAATTAAAAATGCACCTAAAACATAAACCAAACGTTGCAGGTGGTTATTTCTTCGTGCGCAGCAGTCAACGCGGCACTCTCTAGCTGCCAAGAGCACTTTTTACTATGCGCACCCAACCAGAGTGACGGGAGGAGCACATTTCAGAAAACGTGCTCAGCTCGTCGAGTAAATGCGATTTAAGCAATAAAATTAAAAATGCACCCAAAACCTAAACCAAACGTTGCAGGTGGTTATTTCTTCATGCGCAGTGGTCAACGCGGCACTCTCTAGGTGCCAAGAGCACTTTTTACTATGCGCACCCAACCAGAGTGACGGGAGGAGCACATTTCAGAAAACGTGCTCAGCTCGTCCAGAAAATGCGATTTAGGCAATAAAATTAAAAATGCACCTAAAACCTAAACCAAACGTTGCAGATGGTCATTTCTTCATGCGCAGTGGTCAACGCGGCGCTCTCTAGCTGCCAAGAGCACTTTTTACTATGCACACCCAACCAGAGTGACGGGAGGAGCACATTTCAGAAAACGTGCTCAGCTCGTCCAGACAATGCGATTTAAGCAATAAAATTAAAAATGCACCCAAAACCTAAACCAAAAGTTGCAGGTGGTTATTTCTTCATGCGCAGTGGTCAACGCGGCACTCTCTAGCTGCCAAGAACACTTTTTACTATGCGCACCCAACCAGAGTGACGGGAGGAGCACATTTCAGAAAACGTGCTCAGCTCGTCGAGAAAATGCGATTTAAGCAATAAAATTAAAAATGCACCTTAAACCTAAACCAAACGCTGCAGATGGTCATTTCTTCATGCGCAGTGGTCAACGCGGCACTCTCTAGCTGCCAAGAGCACTTTTTACTATGCACACCCAACCAGAGTGACGGGAGGAGCACATTTCAGAAAACGTGCTCAGCTCGTCCAGACAATGCGATTTAAGCAATAAAATTAAAAATGCACCCAAAACCTAAACCAAACGTTGCAGGTGGTTATTTCTTCATGCGCAGTGGTCAACGCGGCATTCTCTAGCTGCCAAGAGCACTTTTTACTATGCACACCCAACCAGAGTGACGGGAGGAGCGCATTTCAGGAAACGTGCTCAGCTCGTCGAGAAAATGCGATTTAAGCAATAAAATTAAAAATGCACCCAAAACCTAAACCAAACGTTGCAGGTGGTTATTTCTTCATGCGTAGTGGTCAACGCGGCACTCTCTAGCTGCCAATAGCACTTTTTACTATGCGCACCCAACCAGAGTGACGGGACGAGCACATTTCAGAAAACGTGCTCAGCTCGCCGAGAAAATGCGATTTAAGCAATACAATTAAAAATGCACCTAAAACCTAAACCAAACGTTGCAGGTGGTTATTTCTTCATGTGCAGTGGTCAACGCGCCACTCTCTAGCTGCCAAGAGCACTTTTTACTATGCGCACCCACCCAGAGTGACGGGAGGAGCACATTTCAGAAAACGTGCTCAGCTCGTCGAGAAAATGCGATTTAAGCAATAAAATTAAAAATGCACCTAAAATCTATACCAAACGTTGCAGGTGGTTATTTCTTCATATGCAGTGGTCAACGCGGCACTCTCTAGCTGCCAAGAGCACTTTTTACTATGCGCACCCAACCAGAGTGACGGGAGGAGCACATTCCAGAAAACGTGCTCAGCTCGTCGAGAAAATGCGATTTAAGCAATAAAATTAAAAATGCACCCAAAACCTAAACCAAACGTTGCAGATGGTCATTTCTTCATGCGCAGTGGTCAACGCGGCACTCTCTAGCTGCCAAGAGCACTTTTTACTATGCGCACCCAACCAGAGTGACGGGAGGAGCACATTTCAGAAAACGTGCTCAGCTCGTCGAGAAAAAGCGATTTAAGCAATAAAATTAAAAATGCACCCAAAACCTAAACCGAACGTTGCAGGTGGTTATTTCTTCATGCGCAGTGGTCAACGCGGCACTCTCTAGCTGCCAAGAGCACTTTTTACTATGCGCACCCAACCAGAGTGACGGGAGGAGCACATTTCAGAAAACGTGCTCAGCTCGTCCAGAAAATGCGATTTAAGCAATAAAATTAAAAATGCACCTAAAACCTAAACCAAACGTTGCAGATGGTCATTTCTTCATGCGCAGTGGTCAACGCAGCACTCTCTAGCTGCCAAGAGCACTTTTTACTATGCGCACCCAACCAGAGTGACGGGAGGAGCACATTTCAGAAAACATGCTCAGCTCGTCGAGATAATGCGATTTAAGCAATAAAATTAAAAATGCACCTAAAAACCTAAACCAAACGTTGCAGGTGGTTATTTCTTCATGCGCATTGGTCAACGCGGCACTCTCTAGCTGCCAAGAGCACTTTTTACTATGTGCACCCAACCAGAGTGACGGGAGGAGCACATTTCAGAAAACGTGCTCAGCTCGTCGAGAAAATGCGATTTAAGCAGTAAAATTAAAAATGCACCCAAAACATTAAACCAAACGTTGCAGGTGGTTATTTCTTCATGCGCAGTGGTCAACGCGGCACTCTCTAGCTGCCAAGAGCATTTTTTACTATGCGCACCCAACCAGAGTGACGGGAGGAGCACATTTCAGAAAACGTGCTCAGCTCGTCGAGAAAATGCGATTTAAGCAATAAAATTAAAAATGCACCTAAAACCTAAACCAAACGTTGCAGAGGGTTATTTCTTCATGCGCAGTGGTCAACGCGGCACTCTCTAGCTGCCAAGAGCACTTTTTACTATGCGCACCCAACCAGAGTGACGGGAGGAGCACATTTCAGAAAACGTGCTCAGCTCGTCGAGAAAATGCGATTTAAGCAATAAAATTAAAAATGCACCTAAAACCTAAACCAAACGTTGCAGGTGGTTATTTCTTCGTGCGCAGCAGTCAACCCGGCACTCTCTAGCTGCCAAGAGCACTTTTTACTATGCGCACCCAACCAGAGTGACGGGAGGAGCACATTTCAGAAAACGTGCTCAGCTCGTCGAGTAAATGCAATTTAAGCAATAAAATTAAAAATGCACCCAAAACCTAAACCAAACGTTGCAGGTGGTTATTTCTTCATGCGCAGTGGTCAACGCGGCACTCTCTAGCTGCCAAGAGCACTTTTTACTATGCGCACCCAACCAGAGTGACGGGAGGAGCACATTTCAGAAAACCTGCTCAGCTCGTCCAGAAAATGCGATTTAAGCAATAAAATTAAAAATGCACCTAAAACCTAAACCAAACGTTGCAGATGGTCATTTCTTCATGCGCAGTGGTCAACGCGGCACTCTCTAGCTGCCAAGAGCACTTTTTACTATGCGCACCCAACCAGAGTGACGGGAGGAGCACATTTCAGAAAACGTGCTCAGCTCGTCCAGACAATGCGATTTAAGCAATAAAATTAAAAATGCATCCAAAACCTAAACCAAACGTTGCAGGTGGTTATTTCTTCATGCGCAGTGGTCAACGCGGCACTCTCTAGCTGCCAAGAGCACTTTTTACTATGCGCACCCAACCAGAGTGACGGGAGGAGCACATTTCAGAAAACGTGCTCAGCTCGTCGAGAAAATGCGATTTAAGCAATAAAATTTAAAATGCACCTAAAACCTAAACCAAACGTTGCAGGTGGTTATTTCTTCATGCACAGCAGTCAACGCGGCACTCTCTAGCTGCCAAGAGCACTTTTTACTATGCGCACCCAACCAGAGTGACGGGAGGAGCACATTTCAGAAAACGTGCTCAGCTCGTCCAGACAATGCGATTTAAGCAATAAAATTAAAAATGCATCCAAAACCTAAACCAAACGTTGCAGGTGGTTATTTCTTCATGCGCAGTGGTCAACGCGGCACTCTCTAGCTGCCAAGAGCACTTTTTACTATGCGCACCCAACCAGAGTGACGGGAGGAGCACATTTCAGAAAACGTGCTCAGCTCGTCGAGAAAATGCGATTTAAGCAATAAAATTAAAAATGCACCCAAAACCTAAACCAAACGTTGCAGGTGGTTATTTCTTCATGCGCAGCAGTCAACGCGGCACTCTCTAGCTGCCAAGAGCACTTTTTACTATGCGCACCCAACCAGAGTGACGGGAGGAGCACATTTCAGAAAACGTGCTCAGCTCGTCCAGATAATGCGATTTAAGCAATAAAATTAAAAATGCACCTAAAACCTAAACCAAACGTTGCAGATGGTCATTTCTTCATGCGCAGTGGTCAACGCGGCACTCTGTAGCTGCCAAGAGCACCTTTTACTATGCACACCCAACCAGAGTGACGGGAGGAGCGCATTTTAGAAAACGTGCTCAGCTCGACGAGAAAATGCGATTTAAGCAATAAAATTAAAAATGCACCCAAAACCTAAACCAAACGTTGCAGGTGGTTATTTCTTCATGTGCAGTGGTCAACGCGGCACTCTCTAGCTGCCAAGAGCACTTTTTACTATGCGCACCAAACCAGAGTGACGGGAGGAGCACATTTCAGAAAACGTGCTCAGCTCGTCGAGAAAATGCGATTTAAGCAATAAAATTAAAAATGCACCTAAAACCTAAACCAAACGTTGCAGGTGGTTATTTCTTCATGCGCAGCAGTCAACGCGGCACTCTCTAGCTGCCAAGAGCACTTTTTACTATGCGCACCCAACCAGAGTGACGGGAGGAGCACATTTCAGAAAACGTGCTCAGCTCGTCGAGAAAATGCGATTTAAGCAATAAAATTAAAAATGCACCTCAAACCTAAACCAAACGTTGCAGGTGGTTATTTCTTCATATTCAGCAGTCAACGCGGCACTCTCTAGCTGCCAAGAGCACTTTTTACTATGCGCACCCAACCAGAGTGACGGGAGGAGCACATTTCAGAAAACGTGCTCAGCTCGTCGAGAAAATGCGATTTAAGCAATAAAATTAAAAATGCACCTGAAACCTAAACCAAAAGTTGCAGGTGGTTATTTCTTCATGCGCAGCAGTCAACACGGCACTCTCTAGCTGCCAAGAGCACATTTTACTATGCGCACCCAACCAGAGTGACGGGAGGAGCACATTTCAGAAAACGTGCTCAGCTCGTCGAGAAAATGCGATTTAAGCAATAAAATTAAAAATGCACCCAAAACCTAAACCAAACGTTGCAGATGGTCATTTCTTCATGTGCAGTGGTCAACGCGGCACTCTCTAGCTGCCAAGAGCACTTTTTACAATGGACACCCAACCAGAGTGACGGGAGGAGCGCATTTCAGAAAACGTGCTCAGCTCGTCGAGAAAATGCAATTTAAGCAATAAAATTAAAAATGCACCTAAAAACCTAAACCAAACGTTGCAGGTGGTTATTTCTTCATGCGCATTGGTCAACGCGGCACTCTCTAGCTGCCAAGAGTACTTTTTACTATGTGCACCCAACCAGAGTGACGTGAGGAGCACATTTCAGAAAACGTGCTCAGCTCGTCGAGAAAATGCGATTTAAGCAATAAAATTAAAAATGCACCTAAAACCTAAACCAAACGTTGCAGGTGGTTATTTCTTCATGCGCAGCAGTCAACGCGGCACTCTCTAGCTGCCAAGAGCACTTTTTACTATGCGCACCCAACCAGAGTGACGGGAGGAGCACATTTCAGAAAACGTGCTCAGCTCGTCGAGAAAATGCGATTTAAGCAATAAAATTAAAAATGCACCCAAAACATTAAACCAAACGTTGCAGGTGGTTATTTCTTCATGCGCAGTGGTCAACGCGGCACTCTCTAGCTGCCAAGAGCATTTTTTACTATGCGCACCCAACCAGAGTGACGGGAGGAGCACATTTCAGAAAACGTGCTCAGCTCGTCGAGAAAATGCGATTTAAGCAATAAAATTAAAAATGCACCTAAAACCTAAACCAAACGTTGCAGGTGGTTATTTCTTCATGCGCAGTGGTCAACGCGGCGCTCTCTAGCTGCCAAGAGCACTTTTTACTATGCACACCCAACCAGAGTGACGGGAGGAGCACATTTCAGAAAACGTGCTCAGCTCGTCCAGACAATGCGATTTAAGCAATAAAATTAAAAATGCACCCAAAACCTAAACCAAACGTTGCAGGTGGTTATTTCTTCATGCGCAGTGGTCAACGCGGCACTCTCTAGCTGCCAAGAACACTTTTTACTATGCGCACCCAACCAGAGTGACGGGAGGAGCGCATTTCAGAAAACGTGCTCAGCTCGTCGAGAAAATGCGATTTAAGCAATAAAATTAAAAATGCACCTAAAACCTAAACCAAAAGTTGCAGGTGGTTATTTCTTCATGCGCAGCAGTCAACGCGGCACTCTATAGCTGCCAAGAGCACTTTTTACTATGCGCACCCAACCAGAGTGACGGGAGGAGCACATTTCAGAAAACGTGCTCAGCTCGTCGAGAAAATGCGATTTAAGCAATAAAATTAAAAATGCACCTTAAACCTAAACCAAACGCTGCAGATGGTCATTTCTTCATGCGCAGTGGTCAACGCGGCACTCTCTAGCTGCCAAGAGCACTTTTTACTATGCACACCCAACCAGAGTGACGGGAGGAGCACATTTCAGAAAACGTGCTCAGCTCGTCCAGACAATGCGATTTAAGCAATAAAATTAAAAATGCACCCAAAACCTAAACCAAACGTTGCAGGTGGTTATTTCTTCATGCGCAGTGGTCAACGCGGCATTCTCTAGCTGCCAAGAGCACTTTTTACTATGCACACCCAACCAGAGTGACGGGAGGAGCGCATTTCAGGAAACGTGCTCAGCTCGTCGAGAAAATGCGATTTAAGCAATAAAATTAAAAATGCACCCAAAACCTAAACCAAACGTTGCAGGTGGTTATTTCTTCATGCGTAGTGGTCAACGCGGCACTCTCTAGCTGCCAATAGCACTTTTTACTATGCGCACCCAACCAGAGTGACGGGACGAGCACATTTCAGAAAACGTGCTCAGCTCGCCGAGAAAATGCGATTTAAGCAATACAATTAAAAATGCACCTAAAACCTAAACCAAACGTTGCAGGTGGTTATTTCTTCATGTGCAGTGGTCAACGCGCCACTCTCTAGCTGCCAAGAGCACTTTTTACTATACGCACCCACCCAGAGTGACGGGAGGAGCACATTTCAGAAAACGTGCTCAGCTCGTCGAGAAAATGCGATTTAAGCAATAAAATTAAAAATGCACCTAAAATCTATACCAAACGTTGCAGGTGGTTATTTCTTCATATGCAGTGGTCAACGCGGCACTCTCTAGCTGCCAAGAGCACTTTTTACTATGCGCACCCAACCAGAGTGACGGGAGGAGCACATTCCAGAAAACGTGCTCAGCTCGTCGAGAAAATGCGATTTAAGCAATAAAATTAAAAATGCACCCAAAACCTAAACCAAACGTTGCAGATGGTCATTTCTTCATGCGCAGTGGTCAACGCGGCACTCTCTAGCTGCCAAGAGCACTTTTTACTATGCGCACCCAACCAGAGTGACGGGAGGAGCACATTTCAGAAAACGTGCTCAGCTCGTCGAGATAATGCGATTTAAGCAATAAAATAAAAATGCACCTAAAAACCTAAACCAAACGTTGCAGGTGGTTATTTCTTCATGCGCATTGGTCAACGCGGCACTCTCTAGCTGCCAAGAGCACTTTTTACTATGTGCACCCAACCAGAGTGACGGGAGGAGCACATTTCAGAAAACGTGCTCAGCTCGTCGAGAAAATGCGATTTAAGCAGTAAAATTAAAAATGCACCCAAAACATTAAACCAAACGTTGCAGGTGGTTATTTCTTCATGCGCAGTGGTCAACGCGGCACTCTCTAGCTGCCAAGAGCATTTTTTACTATGCGCACCCAACCAGAGTGACGGGAGGAGCACATTTCAGAAAACGTGCTCAGCTCGTCGAGAAAATGCGATTTAAGCAATAAAATTAAAAATGCACCTAAAACCTAAACCAAACGTTGCAGAGGGTTATTTCTTCATGCGCAGCGGTCAACGCGGCACTCTCTAGCTGCCAAGAGCACTTTTTACTATGCGCACCCAACCAGTGTGACGGGAGGAGCACATTTCAGAAAACGTGCTCAGCTCGTCGAGAAAATGCGATTTAAGCAATAAAATTAAAAATGCACCTAAAACCTAAACCAAACGTTGCAGGTGGTTATTTCTTCGTGCGCAGCAGTCAACGCGGCACTCTCTAGCTGCCAAGAGCACTTTTTACTATGCGCACCCAACCAGAGTGACGGGAGGAGCACATTTCAGAAAACGTGCTCAGCTCGTCGAGTAAATGCAATTTAAGCAATAAAATTAAAAATGCACCCAAAACCTAAACCAAACGTTGCAGGTGGTTATTTCTTCATGCGCAGTGGTCAACGCGGCACTCTCTAGCTGCCAAGAGCACTTTTTACTATGCGCACCCAACCAGAGTGACGGGAGGAGCACATTTCAGAAAACGTGCTCAGCTCGTCCAGAAAATGCGATTTAAGCAATAAAATTAAAAATGCACCTAAAACCTAAACCAAACGTTGCAGATGGTCATTTCTTCATGCGCAGTGGTCAACGCGGCACTCTCTAGCTGCCAAGAGCACTTTTTACTATGCGCACCCAACCAGAGTGACGGGAGGAGCACATTTCAGAAAACGTGCTCAGCTCGTCCAGACAATGCGATTTAAGCAATAAAATTAAAAATGCATCCAAAACCTAAACCAAACGTTGCAGGTGGTTATTTCTTCATGCGCAGTGGTCAACGCGGCACTCTCTAGCTGCCAAGAGCACTTTTTACTATGCGCACCCAACCAGAGTGACGGGAGGAGCACATTTCAGAAAACGTGCTCAGCTCGTCGAGAAAATGCGATTTAAGCAATAAAATTTAAAATGCACCTAAAACCTAAACCAAACGTTGCAGGTGGTTATTTCTTCATGCACAGCAGTCAACGCGGCACTCTCTAGCTGCCAAGAGCACTTTTTACTATGCGCACCCAACCAGAGTGACGGGAGGAGCACATTTCAGAAAACGTGCTCAGCTCGTCCAGACAATGCGATTTAAGCAATAAAATTAAAAATGCATCCAAAACCTAAACCAAACGTTGCAGGTGGTTATTTCTTCATGCGCAGTGGTCAACGCGGCACTCTCTAGCTGCCAAGAGCACTTTTTACTATGCGCACCCAACCAGAGTGACGGGAGGAGCACATTTCAGAAAACGTGCTCAGCTCGTCGAGAAAATGCGATTTAAGCAATAAAATTAAAAATGCACCCAAAACCTAAACCAAACGTTGCAGGTGGTTATTTCTTCATGCGCAGCAGTCAACGCGGCACTCTCTAGCTGCCAAGAGCACTTTTTACTATGCGCACCCAACCAGAGTGACGGGAGGAGCACATTTCAGAAAACGTGCTCAGCTCGTCCAGATAATGCGATTTAAGCCATAAAATTAAAAATGCACCTAAAACCTAAACCAAACGTTGCAGATGGTCATTTCTTCATGCGCAGTGGTCAACGCGGCACTCTGTAGCTGCCAAGAGCACCTTTTACTATGCACACCCAACCAGAGTGACGGGAGGAGCGCATTTTAGAAAACGTGCTCAGCTCGACGAGAAAATGCGATTTAAGCAATAAAATTAAAAATGCACCCAAAACCTAAACCAAACGTTGCAGGTGGTTATTTCTTCATGTGCAGTGGTCAACGCGGCACTCTCTAGCTGCCAAGAGCACTTTTTACTATGCGCACCCAACCAGAGTGACGGGAGGAGCACATTTCAGAAAACGTGCTCAGCTCGTCGAGAAAATGCGATTTAAGCAATAAAATTAAAAATGCACCTAAAACCTAAACCAAACGTTGCAGGTGGTTATTTCTTCATGCGCAGCAGTCAACGCGGCACTCTCTAGCTGCCAAGAGCACTTTTTACTATGCGCACCCAACCAGAGTGACGGGAGGAGCACATTTCAGAAAACGTGCTCAGCTCGTCGAGAAAATGCGATTTAAGCAATAAAATTAAAAATGCACCTCAAACCTAAACCAAACGTTGCAGGTGGTTATTTCTTCATATTCAGCAGTCAACGCGGCACTCTCTAGCTGCCAAGAGCACTTTTTACTATGCGCACCCAACCAGAGTGACGGGAGGAGCACATTTCAGAAAACGTGCTCAGCTCGTCGAGAAAATGCGATTTAAGCAATAAAATTAAAAATGCACCTGAAACCTAAACCAAAAGTTGCAGGTGGTTATTTCTTCATGCGCAGCAGTCAACACGGCACTCTCTAGCTGCCAAGAGCACATTTTACTATGCGCACCCAACCAGAGTGACGGGAGGAGCACATTTCAGAAAACGTGCTCAGCTCGTCGAGAAAATGCGATTTAAGCAATAAAATTAAAAATGCACCCAAAACCTAAACCAAACGTTGCAGATGGTCATTTCTTCATGTGCAGTGGTCAACGCGGCACTCTCTAGCTGCCAAGAGCACTTTTTACAATGGACACCCAACCAGAGTGACGGGAGGAGCGCATTTCAGAAAACGTGCTCAGCTCGTCGAGAAAATGCGATTTAAGCAATAAAATTAAAAATGCACCTAAAAACCTAAACCAAACGTTGCAGGTGGTTATTTCTTCATGCGCATTGGTCAACGCGGCACTCTCTAGCTGCCAAGAGTACTTTTTACTATGTGCACCCAACCAGAGCGACGTGAGGAGGACATTTCAGAAAACGTGCTCAGCTCGTCGAGAAAATGCGATTTAAGCAATAAAATTAAAAATGCACCTAAAACCTAAACCAAACGTTGCAGGTGGTTATTTCTTCATGCGCAGCAGTCAACGCGGCACTCTCTAGCTGCCAAGAGCACTTTTTACTATGCGCACCCAACCAGAGTGACGGGAGGAGCACATTTCAGAAAACGTGCTCAGCTCGTCGAGAAAATGCGATTTAAGCAATAAAATTAAAAATGCACCCAAAACATTAAACCAAACGTTGCAGGTGGTTATTTCTTCATGCGCAGTGGTCAACGCGGCACTCTCTAGCTGCCAAGAGCATTTTTTACTATGCGCACCCAACCAGAGTGACGGGAGGAGCACATTTCAGAAAACGTGCTCAGCTCGTCGAGAAAATGCGATTTAAGCAATAAAATTAAAAATGCACCTAAAACCTAAACCAAACGTTGCAGGTGGTTATTTCTTCATGCGCAGTGGTCAACGCGGCACTCTCTAGCTGCCAAGAGCACTTTTTACTATGCGCACCCAACCAGAGTGACGGGAGGAGCACATTTCAGAAAACGTGCTCAGCTCGTTGAGAAAATGCGATTTAAGCAATAAAATTAAAAATGCACCTAAAACCTAAACCAAACGTTGCAGGTGGTTATTTCTTCATGCGCAGTGGTCAACGCGGCACTCTCTAGCTGCCAAGAGCACTTTTTACTATGCGCACCCAACCAGAGTGACGGGAGGAGCACATTTCAGAAAACGTGCTCAGCTCGTCCAGAAAATGCGATTTAGGCAATAAAATTTAAAATGCACCTAAAACCTAAACCAAACGTTGCAGGTGGTTATTTCTTCATGCGCAGTGGTCAACGCGGCACTCTCTAGCTGCCAAGAGCACTTTTTACTATGCGCACCCAACCAGAGTGACGGGAGGAGCACATTTCAGAAAACGTGCTCAGCTCGTCCAGACAATGCGATTTAAGCAATAAAATTAAAAATGCACCCAAAACCTAAACCAAACGTTGCAGGTGGTTATTTCTTCATGCGCAGTGGTCAACGCGGCACTCTCTAGCTGCCAAGAGCACTTTTTACTATGCGCACCCAACCAGAGTGACGGGAGGAGCGCATTTCAGAAAACGTGCTCAGCTCGTCGAGAAAATGCGATTTAAGCAATAAAATTAAAAATGCACCTAAAACCTAAACCAAAAGTTGCAGGTGGTTATTTCTTCATGCGCAGCAGTCAACACGGCACTCTCTAGCTGCCAAGAGCACTTTTTACTATGCGCGCCCACCCAGAGTGACGGGAGGAGCATATTTCAGAAAACGTGCTCAGCTCGTCGAGAAAATGCGATTTAAGCAATAAAATTAAAAATGCACCCAAAACCTAAACCAAACGTTGCAGATGGTTATTTCTTCATGCGCAGTGGTCAACGCGGCACTCTCTAGCTGCCAAGAGCACTTTTTACTATGCGCACCCACCCAGAGTGACGGGAGGAGCACATTTCAGAAAACGTGCTCAGCTCGTCGAGAAAATGCGATTTAAGCAATAAAATTAAAAATGCACCTAAAATCTATACCAAACGTTGCAGGTGGTTATTTCTGGTTATTTCATCATGCGCAGCAGTCAAAGCGGCACTCTCTAGCTGCCAAGAGCACTTTTTACTATGTGCACCCAACCAGAGTGACGGGAGGAGCACATTTCAGAAAACGTGCTCAGCTCGTCGAGAAAATGCGATTGAAGCAATAAAATTAAAAATGCACCTAAAACCTAAACCAAACGCTGCAGATGGTCATTTCTTCATGCGCAGTTGTCAACGCGGCACTCTCTAGCTGCCAAGAGCACTTTTTACTATACACACCCAACCAGAGTGACGGGAGGAGCACATTCCAGAAAACGTGCTCAGCTCGTCGAGAAAATGCGATTTAAGCAATAAAATTAAAAATGCACCCAAAACCTAAACCAAACGTTGCAGATGGTCATTTCTTCATGTGCAGTGGTGAACGCGGCACTCTCTAGCTGCCAAGAGCACTTTTTACTATGCGCACCCAACCAGAGTGACAGGAGGAGCACATTTTAGAAAACGTGCTCAGCTCGTTGAGAAAATGCGATTTAAGCAATAAAATTAAAAATGCACCCAAAACCTAAACCAAACGTTGCAGGTGGTTATTTCTTCATGCGCAGTGGTCAACGCGGCACTCTCTAGCTGCCAAGAGCACTTTTTACTATGCGCACCCAACCAGAGTGACGGGAGGAGCGCATTTCAGAAAACGTGCTCAGCTCGACGAGAAAATGCGATTTAAGCAATAAAATTAAAAATGCACCCAAAACCTAAACCAAACGTTGCAGGTGGTTATTTCTTCATGCGCAGTGGTCAACGCGGCACTCTCTAGCTGCCAAGAGCACTTTTTACGATGCACACCCAACCAGAGTGACGGGAGGAGCGCATTTCAGAAAACGTGCTCAGCTCGACGAGAAAATACGATTTAAGCAATAAAATAAAAAATGCACCCAAAACCTAAACCAAACGTTGCAGGTGGTTATTTCTTCATGTGCAGTGGTCAACGCGGCACTCTCTAGCTGCCAAGAGCACTTTTTACTATGCGCACCCAACCAGAGTGACGGGAGGAGCGCATTTCATAAAACGTGCTCAGCTCGTCGAGAAAATGCGATTTAAGCAATAAAATTAAAAATGCACCCAAAACCTAAACCAAACGTTGCAGGTGGTTATTTCTTCATGCGCAGTGGTCAACGCGGCACTCTCTAGCTGCCAAGAGCACTTTTTACTATGCGCACCCAACCAGAGTGACGGTAGGAGCACATTTCAGAAAACGTGCTCAGCTCGTCCAGAAAATGCGATTTAAGCAATAAAATTAAAAATGCACCTAAAACCTAAACCAAACGTTGCAGATGGTCATTTCTTCATGCGCAGTGGTCAACGCGGCACTCTCTAGCTGCCAAGAGCACTTTTTACTATGCGCACCCAACCAGAGTGACGGGAGGAGCACATTCCAGAAAACGTGCTCAGCTCGTCGAGAAAATGCGATTTAAGCAATAAAATTAAAAATGCACCCAAAACCTAAACCAAACGTTGCAGATGGTCATTTCTTCATGCGCAGTGGTCAACGCGGCACTCTCTAGCTGCCAAGAGCACTTTTTACTATGCGCACCCAACCAGAGTGACGGGAGGAGCACATTTCAGAAAACGTGCTCAGCTCGTCGAGAAAAAGCGATTTAAGCAATAAAATTAAAAATGCACCCAAAACCTAAACCGAACGTTGCAGGTGGTTATTTCTTCATGCGCAGTGGTCAACGCGGCACTCTCTAGCTGCCAAGAGCACTTTTTACTATGCGCACCCAACCAGAGTGACGGGAGGAGCACATTTCAGAAAACGTGCTCAGCTCGTCCAGAAAATGCGATTTAAGCAATAAAATTAAAAATGCACCTAAAACCTAAACCAAACGTTGCAGATGGTCATTTCTTCATGCGCAGTGGTCAACGCGGCACTCTCTAGCTGCCAAGAGCACTTTTTACTATGCGCACCCAACCAGAGTGACGGGAGGAGCACATTTCAGAAAACGTGCTCAGCTCGTCCAGACAATGCGATTTAAGCAATAAAATTAAAAATGCATCCAAAACCTAAACCAAACGTTGCAGGTGGTTATTTCTTCATGCGCAGTGGTCAACGCGGCACTCTCTAGCTGCCAAGAGCACTTTTTACTATGCGCACCCAACCAGAGTGACGGGAGGAGCACATTTCAGAAAACGTGCTCAGCTCGTCGAGAAAATGCGATTTAAGCAATAAAATTTAAAATGCACCTAAAACCTAAACCAAACGTTGCAGGTGGTTATTTCTTCATGCGCAGCAGTCAACGCGGCACTCTCTAGCTGCCAAGAGCACTTTTTACTATGCGCACCAAACCAGAGTGACGGGAGGAGCACATTTCAGAAAACGTGCTCAGCTCGTCCAGACAATGCGATTTAAGCAATAAAATTAAAAATGCATCCAAAACCTAAACCAAACGTTGCAGGTGGTTATTTCTTCATGCGCAGTGGTCAACGCGGCACTCTCTAGCTGCCAAGAGCACTTTTTACTATGCGCACCCAACCAGAGTGACGGGAGGAGCCCATTTCAGAAAACGTGCTCAGCTCGTCGAGAAAATGCGATTTAAGCAATAAAATTAAAAATGCACCCAAAACCTAAACCAAACGTTGCAGGTGGTTATTTCTTCATGCGCAGCAGTCAACGCGGCACTCTCTAGCTGCCAAGAGCACTTTTTACTATGCGCACCCAACCAGAGTGACGGGAGGAGCACATTTCAGAAAACGTGCTCAGCTCGTCCAGATAATGCGATTTAAGCAATAAAATTAAAAATGCACCTAAAACCTAAACCAAACGTTGCAGATGGTCATTTCTTCATGCGCAGTGGTCAACGCGGCACTCTCTAGGTGCCAAGAGCACTTTTTACTATGCGCACCCAACCAGAGTGACGGGAGGAGCACATTTCAGAAAACGTGCTCAGCTCGTCCAGAAAATGCGATTTAAGCAATAAAATTAAAAATGCACCTAAAACCTAAACCAAACGTTGCAGATGGTCATTTCTTCATGCGCAGTGGTCAACGCGGCACTCTCTAGCTGCCAAGAGCACTTTTTACTATGCACACCCAACCAGAGTGACGGGAGGAGCACATTTCAGAAAACGTGCTCAGCTCGTCCAGACAATGCAATTTAAGCAATAAAATTAAAAATGCACCCAAAACCTAAACCAAACGTTGCAGGTGGTTATTTCTTCATGCGCAGTGGTCAACGCGGCACTCTCTAGCTGCCAAGAACACTTTTTACTATGCGCACCCAACCAGAGTGACGGGAGGAGCGCATTTCAGAAAACGTGCTCAGCTCCTCGAGAAAATGCGATTTAAGCAATAAAATTAAAAATGCACCTAAAACCTAAACCAAAAGTTGCAGGTGGTTATTTCTTCATGCGCAGCAGTCAACGCGGCACTCTCTAGCTGCCAAGAGCACTTTTTACTATGCGCACCCAACCAGAGTGACGGGAGGAGCACATTTCAGAAAACGTGCTCAGCTCGTCGAGAAAATGCGATTTAAGCAATAAAATTAAAAATGCACCTTAAACCTAAACCAAACGCTGCAGATGGTCATTTCTTCATGCGCAGTGGTCAACGCGGCACTCTCTAGCTGCCAAGAGCACTTTTTACTATGCGCACCCAACCAGAGTGACGGGAGGAGCACATTTCAGAAAACGTGCTCAGCTCGTCGAGAAAATGCGATTTAAGCAATAAAATTAAAAATGCACCCAAAACCTAAACCAAACGTTGCAGATGGTCATTTCTTCATGCGCAGTGGTCAACGCGGCACTCTCTAGCTGCCAAGAGCACTTTTTACTATGCGCACCCAACCAGAGTGACGGGAGGAGCACATTTCAGAAAACGTGCTCAGCTTGTCGAGAAAATGCGATTTAAGCAATAAAATTAAAACTGCACCTAAAACCCAAACCAAACGTTGCAGGTGGTTATTTCTTCATGCGCAGTGGTCAACGCGGCACTCTCTAGCTGCCAAGAGCACTTTTTACTATGCGCACCCAACCAGAGTGACGGGAGGAGCACATTTCAGAAAACGTGCTCAGCTCGTCGAGAAAATGCGATTTAAGCAATAAAATTAAAAATGCACCTAAAACCTAAACCAAACGTTGCAGGTGGTATTTCTTCATGCGCAGTGGTCAACGCGGCACTCTCTAGCTGCCAAGAGCACATTTTACTATGCGCACCCAACCAGAGTGACGGGAGGAGCACATTTCAGAAAACGTGCTCAGCTCGTCGAGAAAATGCGATTTAAGCAATAAAATTAAAAATGCACCTAAAACCTAAACCAAACGTTTCAGGTGGTTATTTCTTCGTGCGCAGCAGTCAACGCGGCACTCTCTAGCTGCCAAGAGCACTTTTTACTATGCGCACCCAACCAGAGTGACGGGAGGAGCGCATTTCAGAAAACGTGCTCAGCTCGTCGAGAAAATGCAATTTAAGCAATAAAATTAAAAATGCACCTAAAACCTAAACCAAAAGTTGCAGGTGGTTATTTCTTCATGCGCAGTGGTCAACGCGGCACTCTATAGCTGCCAAGAGCACTTTTTACTATGCGCACCAAACCAGAGTGACGGGAGGAGCACATTTCAGAAAACGTGCTCAGCTCGTCGAGAAAATGCGATTTAAGCAATAAAATTAAAAATGCACCTTAAACCTAAACCAAACGCTGCAGATGGTCATTTCTTCATGCGCAGTGGTCAACGCGGCACTCTCTAGCTGCCAAGAGCACTTTTTACTATGCACACCCAACCAGAGTGACGGGAGGAGCACATTTCAGAAAACGTGCTCAGCTCGTCCAGACAATGCGATTTAAGCAATAAAATTAAAAATGCACCCAAAACCTAAACCAAACGTTGCAGGTGGTTATTTCTTCATGCGCAGTGGTCAACGCGGCATTCTCTAGCTGCCAAGAGCACTTTTTACTATGCACACCCAACCAGAGTGACGGGAGGAGCGCATTTCAGGAAACGTGCTCAGCTCGTCGAGAAAATGCGATTTAAGCAATAAAATTAAAAATGCACCCAAAACCTAAACCAAACGTTGCAGGTGGTTATTTCTTCATGCGCAGTGGTCAACGCGGCACTCTCTAGCTGCCAATAGCACATTTTACTATGCGCACCCAACCAGAGTGACGGGACGAGCACATTTCAGAAAACGTGCTCAGCTCGCCGAGAAAATGCGATTTAAGCAATACAATTAAAAATGCACCTAAAACCTAAACCAAACGTTGCAGGTGGTTATTTCTTCATGTGCAGTGGTCAACGCGCCACTCTCTAGCTGCCAAGAGCACTTTTTACTATGCGCACCCACCCAGAGTGACGGGAGGAGCACATTTCAGAAAACGTGCTCAGCTCGTCGAGAAAATGCGATTTAAGCAATAAAATTAAAAATGCACCTAAAATCTATACCAAACGTTGCAGGTGGTTATTTCTTCATATGCAGTGGTCAACGCGGCACTCTCTAGCTGCCAAGAGCACTTTTTACTATGCGCACCCAACCAGAGTGACGGGAGGAGCACATTCCAGAAAACGTGCTCAGCTCGTCGAGAAAATGCGATTTAAGCAATAAAATTAAAAATGCACCCAAAACCTAAACCAAACGTTGCAGATGGTCATTTCTTCATGCGCAGTGGTCAACGCGGCACTCTCTAGCTGCCAAGAGCACTTTTTACTATGCGCACCCAACCAGAGTGACGGGAGGAGCACATTTCAGAAAACGTGCTCAGCTCGTCGAGAAAAAGCGATTTAAGCAATAAAATTAAAAATGCACCCAAAACCTAAACCAAACGTTGCTGGTGGTTATTTCTTCATGCGCAGTGGTCAACGCGGCACTCTCTAGCTGCCAAGAGCACTTTTTACTATGCGAACCAAACCAGAGTGACGGGAGGAGCACATTTCAGAAAACGTGCTCAGATCGTCGAGAAAATGCGATTTAAGCAATAAAATTAAAAATGCACCTAAAACCTAAACCAAAAGTTGCAGATGGTTATTTCTTCATGCGCAGCAGTCAACACGGCACTCTCTAGCTGCCAAGAGCACTTTTTACTATGCGCACCCACCCAGAGTGACGGGAGGAGCACATTTCAGAAAACGTGCTCAGCTCGTCGAGAAAATGCGATTTAAGCAATAAAATTAAAAATGCACCTAAAACCTAAACCAAAAGTTGCAGGTGGTTATTTCTTCATGCGCAGCAGTCAACACGGCACTATCTAGCTGCCAAGAGCACTTTTTACTATGCGCACCCACCCAGAGTGACGGGAGGAGCACATTTCAGAAAACGTGCTCAGCTCGTCGAGAAAATGCGATTTAAGCAATAAAATTAAAAATGCACCCAAAACCTAAACCAAACGTTGCAGATGGTTATTTCTTCATGCGCAGTGGTCAACGCGGCACTCTCTAGCTGCCAAGAGCACTTTTTACTATGCGCACCCAACCAGAGTGACGGGAGGAGCACATTTCAGAAAACGTGCTCAGCTTGTCGAGAAAATGCGATTTAAGCAATAAAATTTAAAATGCACCTAAAACCTAAACCAAACGTTGCAGGTTGTTATTTCTTCATGCGCAGTGGTCAACGCGGCACTCTCTAGCTGCCAAGAGCACTTTTTACTATGGGCACCCAACCAGAGTGACGGGAGGAGCACATTTCAGAAAACGTGCTCAGCTCGTCGAGAAAATGCGATTTAAGCAATACAATTAAAATTGCACCTAAAACCTAAACCAAACGTTGCAGGTGGTTATATCTTCATGCGCAGTGGTCAACGCGGCACTCTCTAGCTGCCAAGAGCACTTTTTACTATGCGCACCCAACCAGAGTGACGGGAGGAGCACATTCCAGAAAACGTGCTCAGCTCGTCGAGAAAATGCGATTTAAGCAATAAAATTAAAAATGCACCCAAAACCTAAACCAAACGTTGCAGATGGTCATTTCTTCATGCGCAGTGGTCAACGCGGCACTCTCTAGCTGCCAAGAGCACTTTTTACTATGCGCACCCAACCAGAGTGACGGGAGGAGCACATTTCAGAAAACGTGCTCAGCTCGTTGAGAAAATGCGATTTAAGCAATAAAATTAAAAATGCACCCAAAACCTAAACCAAACGTTGCAGGTGGTTATTTCTTCATGCACAGTGGTCAACGCGGCACTCTCTAGCTGCCAAGAGCACTTTTTACTATACACACCCAACCAGAGTGACGGGAGGAGCACATTCCAGAAAACGTGCTCAGCTCGTCGAGAAAATGCGATTTAAGCAATAAAATTAAAAATGCACCTAAAACCTAAACCAAACGTTGCAGATGGTCATTTCTTCATGCGCAATGGTCAACGCGGCACTCTCTAGCTGCCAAGAGCACTTTTTACTATGCGCACCCAACCAGAGTGACGGGAGGAGCACATTTCAGAAAACGTGCTCAGCTCGTCCAGACAATGCGATTTAAGCAATAAAATTAAAAATGCACCCAAAACCTAAACCAAACGTTGCAGGTGGTTATTTCTTCATGCGCAGTGGTCAACGCGGCACTCTCTAGCTGCCAAGAGCACTTTTTACTATGCGCACCCAACCAGAGTGACGGGAGGAGCGCATTTCAGAAAACGTGCTCAGCTCGTCGAGAAAATGCGATTTAAGCAATAAAATTAAAAATGCACCTAAAACCTAAACCAAAAGTTGCAGGTGGTTATTTCTTCATGCGCAGCAGTCAACACGGCACTCTCTAGCTGCCAAGAGCACTTTTTACTATGCGCACCCACCCAGAGTGACGGGAGGAGCACATTTCAGAAAACGTGCTCAGCTCGTCGAGAAAATGCGATTTAAGCAATAAAATTAAAAATGCACCCAAAACCTAAACCAAACGTTGCAGATGGTTATTTCTTCATGCGCAGTGGTCAACGCGGAGCTCTCTAGCTGCCAAGAGCACTTTTTACTATGCGCACCCATTTAGAGTGACGGGAGGAGCACATTTCAGAAAACGTGCTCAGCTCGTCGAGAAAATGCGATTTAAGCAATAAAATTAAAAATGCACCTAAAATCTATACCAAACGTTGCAGGTGGTTATTTCTTCATATGAAGTGGTCAACGCGGCACTCTCTGGCTGCCAAGAGCACTTTTTACTATGCGCACCCAACCAGAGTGACGGGAGGAGCACATTCCAGAAAACGTGCTCAGCTCGTTGAGAAAATGCGATTTAAGCAATAAAATTAAAAATGCACCCAAAACCTTAACCAAACGTTGCAGATGGTCATTTCTTCATGCGCAGTGGTCAACGCGGCACTCTCTAGCTGCCAAGAGAACTTTTTACTATGCGCACCCAACCAGAGTGACGGGAGGAGCACATTTCAGAAAACGTGCTCAGCTCGTCGAGAAAATCCGATTTAAGCAATAAAATTAAAAATGCACCCAAAACCTAAACCAAACGTTGCAGGTGGTTATTTCTTCATGCGCAGTGGTCAACGCGGCACTCTCTAGCTGCCAAGAGGACTTTTTACTATGCACACCCAACCAGAGTGACGGGAAGAGCGCATTTTAGAAAACGTGCTCAGCTCGACGAGAAAATGCGATTTAAGCAATAAAATTAAAAATGCACCCAAAACCTAAACCAAACGTTGCAGGTGGTTATTTCTTCATGCGCAGTGGTCAACGCGGCACTCTCTAGCTGCCAAGAGCACTTTTTACTAAGCCGACCCAACCAGAGTGACGGGAGGAGCACATTTCAGAAAACGTGCTCAGCACGTCGAGAAAATGCGATTTAAGCAATAAAATTAAAAATACACCCAAAACCTAAACCAAAAGTTGCAGATGGTCATTTCTTCATGCGCAGTGGTCAACGCGGCACTCTCTAGCTGCCAAGAGCACTTTTTACTATGCACACCCAACCAGAGTGACGGGAGGAGCGCATTTTAGAAAACGTGCTCAGCTCGACGAGAAAATGCGATTTAAGCAATAAAATTAAAAATGCACCCAAAACCTAAACCAAACGTTGCAGGTGGTTATTTTTTCATGCGCAGTGGTCAACGCGGCACTCTCTAGCTGCCAAGACCACTTTTTACTATGCGCACCCAACCAGAGTGACGGGAGGAGCACATTTCAGAAAACGTGCTCAGCTCGTCGAGAAAATGCGATTTAAGCAATAAAATTTAAAATGCACCTAAAACCTAAACCAAACGTTGCAGGTGGTTATTTCTTCATGCGCAGTGGTCAACGCGGCACTCTCTAGCTGCCAAGAGCACTTTTTACTATGCGCACCCAACCAGAGTGACGGGAGGAGCACATTCCAGAAAACGTGCTCAGCTCGTCGAGAAAATGCGATTTAAGCAATAAAATTAAAAATGCACCCAAAACCTAAACCAAACGTTGCAGATGGTCATTTCTTCATGTGCAGTGGTGAACGCGGCACTCTCTAGCTGCCAAGAGCACTTTTTACTATGCGCACCCAACCAGAGTGACAGGAGGAGCACATTTCAGAAAACGTGCTCAGCTCGTTGAGAAAATGCGATTTAAGAAATAAAATTAAAAATGCACCCAAAACCTAAACCAAACGTTGCAGGTGGTTATTTCTTCATGCGCAGTGGTCAACGCGGCACACTCTAGCTGCCAAGAGCACTTTTTACTATGCGCACCCAACCAGAGTGACGGGAGGAGCGCATTTCAGAAAACGTGCTCAGCTCGACGAGAAAATGCGATTTAAGCAATAAAATTAAAAATGCACCCAAAACCTAAACCAAACGTTGCAGGTGGTTATTTCTTCATGCGCAGTGGTCAACGCGGCACTC